>NC_136004.1:12039311-12286811 GCF_048128805.1 Centroberyx gerrardi
ATATTTTATTCAGATTAACATAGTCCTTGCAAATAATTTGATGGGTAATTATCTCACTCTTTTAACACATATCAACAAAGCTGTAGTATCAGTTATGGAAAGTAAAGTCCATAATGACTTGTTTTACTGGAGATGCCAGTTCTCATTGTACTCATTACTCTTAGGTCTACAAACTTAATCAAGTAAGAGTAGGAGTAAATGCTTAACGAAACGCTGATGTAGACTTTTGAAGGCACTCAGAAGAGTGGCGTTACTCAAACATCTTCTCAAGTAGAGCCATTACAGTAGGTGTAATGAAATGCTTTCCACCTCTGGACAATAGCACGGCCTTGCCAGTGGCTGGTAAAGAAACTGAGAAATAACAGTACTAGGACTTATTTTTCCACAGCATTCATCCCCCCCACCCACACCCAAACTCACAGCTGTAGACACACAATTGGTACTTACGAGAGTGAAGCAACTACCAGCAGAAGGTTGTGTTGTAATTCTATGGAAGAGAGTTTTACACACCAACACATAAAGATGATGGTTTCCAGACCCAGTGCATTATTCTGACAGATTGTGTGCTGGACATGGTCCTTTCTAGAGCTAAGGGGGAAAAAAAGGGAACGAAAAGACAAGACTAATAATAAGTAATCCATGTGAGAAATGAAAGCCCTGTATGAACTGGGAATAACTTTATCTTCTCCTGTGGATACAGAGACAAAAACCAGCAAGGACGCTAAAAATATGTAAAAGACTTGTGGTGCAGTTTCCCAAGGCCAGAGAAAGGAAATAGACTGACAGTTTCTCCCTGACCTCTTTACTACCCCCCTGTAACCTCCTAACAACCCCCACAGGGGATCCTGTCTCTATGTGTAAAACAGACAGTCAAAAAGCATCCTGGAAACTTTAGAGCCAAAAAAACAAGGGGACGTGAGGAAGTCCAATAAGCTTGTATGTAGAGGGCTCAGGCGAGAGATAATCTGGAGGCCACACAGACACGGCGCTGAGCCTATAGAGGAGCTCTATGGCGCTGGCCGCTCCCCAGCAGAGCAGCGTGGTCATTGTTGTCTTTGGAAAGTAAGCAGCTTCAGTGAGGCCAATGGTGTGAAAGCCACCTCTCTTCTTGAGTGTCTGCTCCAGACCCTGTTGTTGACATACAGGGCAGGTGCAGCTGCTCTCTACCACTGCAGCAAGTAGGAGCCCCCTTCAACACACTTACACACACACACACAAATGCACGCACGCACGCACACACACCGAGCTTGGATGTCACAAGACAGGGTTATATGGACAAAGACAAATCTACCATTTTCTTTAATATCTCTGCAACAATCAGCACGGCATTGCTGGGTTAACACAGGGGCCACAGAGATGAAAACAATGGCTGGATTCTTCTGGCTTGAAGATGGCTATGGGAAATGGCAGGGATGCCAGTGCTGATAAGTGACTGAGAGGCTCAAGTTACTTCCAGCTGTCTACAGCCATGCATGCCTCTGCGGAACGTATGGTTCACGCATAATGCAAACCATTTCATTTGCGTAATGCTCATAAAAATCTGGCGGACATATTAAATAAAGTCAACAGCCTCTCACTTGCACAGGGTTTACATCACAGGAAAGAATCTCCAATCCTCCAAGGAGCAGTGCAATGCATCCTCAGCTGAGAAAACACAGCCAGTTGAAGACTGAGGCCTTGTAAGTGATAATGTTAACTGGATCAATAAAACCAGTGATAGCCAAATGCCTGGACGCAGCATCTGGAGAGGGTCTGACTCAGGCATCGTGGACAGCAATTATGTCACTTATAGAGTTGTATTGAGTAAATAACAGAGTTAAGGACTCATCTGTGCATTTAGCCTACTAACTTCACAATGAAATGGTGAACCCGTGCCAATATCTACTGGATTGTACTTTGCATTTTTTGCATTTCAGCGGCTGTGTTCATTCTTTAAAACCATAAAGCATAATGATATATTGCCATAAAGACACAGCAAAATACAGTATACACTATGTTTCCTTGTAATTTGCATTGGGTTCATTTAAAGTTACTGTAGAATACGCCTGTAAGATATTAATAGGAGTGAGTACAGCCTATGCTTCCTTGCTGGAAACAGAGTTTCACTGAAAACAAGCGCCACACTGCATTAGCATCACCTCAATACCAGTGAGGGCCTCTTCCTGTCCATTTGGAAAATATAAGTACATTTTCAAGCGACCGCACACTCCAAGAGGAGAGTGCTTTTGGCAGGCTTTGAAGTTCTCAGAAATAATGCTCCTTAAAAGCATCCTCTGCAATACAGAAAAACACGACCAGGTATTTCAGTCAAGAGGCCTGAGTGAGCACTTCTTAGCAACCATGTAAATCCACACTGGAGGACTTATACATGTTTGATGTCTTTTTCATCTTATAATGTGACACCCATGCACAAGCAGCACTGATTAGCCTTTGTTAAGGCGATATCGTATTATTCATTCATTCGTTGTCTTTACTGGCTTGTCCCTGTTCAGGGTCACACTATCCCGGCGTGGACTGGGCGTAAGGCAAGGAGACACAATATTGTATCAGAAAGGTGTTCACTCTGTCAGGGTCTAGTAGAATTAAAAAATAGTGAGCATTCTACTTGGAATCACATGGAATTAAACAGTCAGCATTCACTGTATTAAGGCAGGACGCCGCCGATCCAGCGTGATTCTATATGCACATAAACACTTTACTGTCTTGAAAACAGGACCCTTTTGGAAAGAGATACTACAAGTGCAACAAAACACCAGAGAGAGAAACAGAGGCTGGAATAAAACTTTGAAACAGTTTTTTATTTACCCTTCTCTGCTCAGTTTAGTGTTTCAGTTACACCCTCTGGGCAGTAAAAACTGTCATCTAATCGTGTCCTCACACAGTCTTAAATGCCATATACGCCCATACCAGCTTGAAAAGGGGACCTTTCTGCGGAGTAAAACGGATATGAGGTTATTTTTGTGAGATCCATGATTGCATGAGGCACTCCCATCCAGAGTTAGTGCGATGACTGAGGAGGTGATACAAGGGAGGTGGGGGAGAAAGTACTGAGCTAATACGGCACAGTGGTGATGCAGAGAATTTAGGAGGTTCAGCTGAAATGGAGCCTGTCCTTTAGCTTAAAAGAGGAATGTTTTGCTTTTAATCTGTAGATCCTTGTGTAATGTCTGATAGAAAGTTGGTATACACTTCATGGTTATACATCACATTACAGGCAGGTTTATATAGAAATAGAGATATCATGGATAAATCACAACTTGTGAGAGCTATTAAGTGATTTGTATCCATTATAGTAAAATTCAAGTTAAGTCAATTGAAATTTATTTATAAAGCACTTTATTTATAAAACAAAACAGGTTGGTCACAGTGTGCTTTACAGAGCAACAAAGGACATAAATACAGATAATAACTCAACTTGTTTAACATCACAAATTTAATGATATGAGGCCATATCCTTGCTGAGTGTTGCAGATATTAATAGTAGATTAAGATCCAAGTTCTATTAAAATAGATGATGGAGACATTCTAAAGGGCTGCTTGGACTGATGAAAGGACATAGATCCAAACTCGGGTACGCTTCAAACACAATATAGAGCGAGACTTGAAGCTCCTGCACTGAGATAGATGGAGGCAGCAGCAGTGCAATGTGTGATCTGACATGTCCTCCACACACATTAACTAGTATTATTAGAGAGCTTGACAAGGTGGGTTTGGCATGGCAAGATATGTTCGACACCCTGCGGCAGATCAGAGGAGAGACAAGAGGAACTCTCCTGCACCTCCGAAACAGTGAGGCAAAAACGTGACGAGGAGATGGGAATTACTGCTGAATTAAGCACCACTTTGATCGGAAACTGATTGACCGATGGTTGGCAAAACATGAAAGGATGACCTTGAATTCTCCAAAGCAAGTATGGATTGGCACACAGCATCTCTCTCTCCCTCTCTCTCTCTCTCTCTCTCTCTCTCTCTCTCTCTCTCCCTCTCTCTCTCTCTCTCCTCCACACTGTATGTCTCTCAAACACACACATGCACACCCACACACTACACACATACATACACAAGTGCAGACACAAGTGAGCGGAAAAAACACATACATATAGACATACACACGCGCGCACGCACACAAGTAGACCATCCGTCTTTTTCACACCCAGTCTCTCTTTAGTGGGGGAAAAAAATGAACACACAGTCACGTACGACAAGCCAGAGTTGAGAGAGCAACTTCAAAGTAAGGCAGATGCAGGGACAGCACCCTCTGAATAAATTTTCTGGCCACCAGTCGATCTGCCCCCAGGCTAAGATTGTGGCTGTTCGCATCTCTCCTGACCCCTCATCAGCTCCCAGTTAAAACCAATCCCACGCTAACAAGGGAGTGGTAGGGAGGAGGGGGGAGATACGTAGGTAGATACAGAGGAGATGAAAAATTCTATAGCATGTATAAGGAATAATGTAACTCTCAATTTCCATCAAATACTCGCTTATCATAATCTCCAAGAAAAAAAAAGGCACAGCTCATTTACAGCGGAGTTCGTTCGATGAATAAATCATTGAGAGAATGAAGGGCTTCATTCCAAAACACAACACTTCCATATAGACCAAAAAATACCAGAATTTCATCGGTTAGTATTTCAAAAACAGCTGATTCTGTCCTCAAAACCATAATGTTTTTTAAGCAAAGTTGTTACGATAACTTATCATTTTTTATAGTAACCCATATAATGTGCCTTATTTTCATGCCAGAAATCATTTTGCAACAACACACGTCTTTTTGTTTTTCAAATGGTGGCTCTCGTTTTGGAATAAAAGATTTCAAATACAGTGTGAGAGGATTTTTTATTTATCACAGAAGTGCTATATCTCAGTGTGCTGTTACAAGTGAGTGTGGACAACAGTGTGCTTACTACATGCCAATGGTACTTAATAGCACACTGCTGAAACTTATGCATGTGTGAGAAGTGTCAGTGTTGGAGAGATATTCCTGTGCAGATGCACCTGCAACCTCAAATGTGTGTCATTATAATTCTTCTTTGTTGACTCAGTTTAATATTTGATTTTTTATTAATCATTCATAAGGGTATGGTATATGAGCACAGGATATAATGTAATTACACCTGCTGGGACATGCACAGTCCATTACATTTCTGACATGTGATACATATTTTTAATTATATTTTTTACTCTATTATATTTGCTTTACATATAGAAAAATATAGCTTAGACTCCATTGTTGGTGGCAAATAAGAGGGTTGCATCATAAATTTGGATGAACGAAATGAACAGCTTGCCTAAGCATCATTTGGAAAATGCATTCTGTTACATTTTCTGCATACTGTAGCCCAGAAAAACAATGATATGTAGCCCTGAGGGCAAATATTCACCTGTGTGTGTACAGGCGAGCGCAAGCATGTGTGTTTGTGTGTATAAGAAACCCACTGTCCGTAGGCAGGCAGCATGCATGCAATTCATAGCGATGCAGTGCACAACCACATTGCTTTTAACTGAATACAAATACACACACTCACACGCACGCACACACACAAACACCCAGGAGGAGTGGGGATCTAATGAGGCCCGTGGAGACACTGCTGAATTGTCAATCAACCCTCAGCTTGCTGACACGCAGTCGACAACATCAATGAGTTTTTTCTCAAACAGGGGAAGCCTGTCGAATTGCATCAGAAGTAAAGAGAAATCGGAAGTCCATAGTACTTTCACTGAAAAAGGTGAGGAAGGTGGGGTGGGGAGAGGTTATAAAAGAGGGGTAACATTTAAAAGAGACAGACTCAGATTAATAGGGCACAATTTCCTGCATCTTGGAAGGAAAACTTTGCAACTTTGATTTCAGTGCTGCATTTCTCTCTCATGCAGGTGGAAACACATCCTCCAAGTAGGCCTATTGATGAAGTTGTATGTGCAGGTTCCTCCATAGGAACAAAAAAAAAGTCACACACACTTCTCTTGTTTGTCAAATCAGGTCCCCAATCCTGTTCCTCAAATCAACAATGCAGCCATGTATTTCAGTCTAGAGAGGTAATGAACCAGGCTGGAGATTCAACCTGCTGCACTGAGGCTCGCCTCACTGTGTCAAGCCTATAGCTGTGCTATAATGGGCCGTGCTTATCCCAGGTGCTGCTGGGCTCTGCCTTTCCCACTGTATTGTTTTAGGACTCACAGACATACAATTTACATGGCACTGTGTAATTATGACTTTCTCACTAAACCTGGCCTGTCATTATCACACGGCTGTAGGCAACACGGGTTCTGGCGGTATAGCCTTGACTCTAGATAGGAAATATTGCATGGCCATGACTGCAGCGCTGGACACAATGCAGACTGCTGTTCAGGTTTACTCAAACTCTGCTGCAGCATGATTAGAGCAACACATATGTATTGTATTGTATTGTATGTGCTTATTCTCATATTTTAACTGCAATGGGTCTGCACAGTTAAGAGGTATCCAATCTGCCAGAGGGGATTGATTGCTTTCCTGACGGTGCCATGTCCTCCAGCTTCAGTTTGGGTTACAGTTAGCAAAGAGAGTGAACTTCCTTTCCATTTCTTGTGTTTGTCTGCAGGATTCATCTCTGCCCTAAGATGACTAATAGACCGCAGAGCCAAAAGTTTCTTACACTAATATGGAGAAAATTCACTTCATGATTTATAGACTGTATTTAATATATGTACAAATTACTGCCACAGAAACAACAACACTAATAATAATAATAATAATAATAGTAGTAGTAATAAAGTAGTAGTAGTAATAATAATTAATAGTATAATAGTAATAGTAGGCTAATAGTAATAGGGCCTAGGCTACAACTTTGGTATAATTAAATGTAGGAAGTTATAATAAGGATCAATAATCATTTGCTCACCTTAAACTACGCAAAAAATAGTCTCATGCATAAATATCTATTTTGAGTATTTTTTTTGTCACTGTAACGTCCAAAAGCCTCCATTTGATTGCATACAAACCTGTTTAACCAATTAATTCTGTTACAATTTTCTCGATCATTTTATTGTTGTGCTGGTGGCATGTTGGCTGCGTGTTGGTGGCTTGAGGGTTAAGAATAGCTGATCTACATGGTGGTGAATGAAGTGTCGGTTTTCAGCGCAAACTCCTCCTCTACGGACGAGCTGCGCTTTTCTTCCACTTGAACAACCAAGTAGTTTTCAGGGCGCATTCCCCGGCAGCAATGTGGAGGGAAAGAGCGACTTCGTCCAGCTGAAAATTCAGTTCTTTTGCAACGGCTATAATCTTACTTTGACAGTTTCTGAGCTTTGTGCTTGTTAGGGAAAACAGCGAAGCGTCGCCTTAAACTTCTGGGGGGAAAACAATCGAGTCAGAAGTGAAGAAAACTGCAGCCTGACCGTCTCGTCTTTTTTTTTGTTTTTTGTGTCTGAGCCATTGTTTTCTTACACATGGATATTAGGAGGTGAAATTGGACGTCATTGCTGTTCTTGAGTAACCTACCAGTCGGTTTGACTGTAGTATATTTTGCTCCCTGTGGGTCTATAGGAGGAGAGAGTCCCATTCCTCAGCAGCACAAGGAGAGACATACAGGGGCCACAAGTTGTCCACTGCGAAGGAGACAAAACTTTGCCAAGTTACTGCGCATCCGGCCGCTGACGCCAAACCGAATAGATATTTCATGCTTATGCCCATGTTTTAACTTTTATGGTGGATTATTGGAAGATTCGTCATGGAGAAATGGGAAAACGCTCAGAGAATGAAGACGGAGTTCTGAACATGCACCGTTGCTCGCAGATAGTTTAGTAGCTATAGGGTTTGAGTGGCTCGTTTGGACTACTTTAATCTGATAAAAAGTCAGTTGTTCTAGCGAGTGTTTATTGTTTTTCTCCTCTAAATACTGTCCGCTTTTTATCCGCGAAAATGCCACAATTAAACGGAGGAGGCGGAGATGATCTGGGGGCGAACGATGAAATGATATCCTTTAAAGACGAAGGAGAGCAGGAGGAAAAGATCTCCGAAAATGTGTCGGCAGAAAGGGATTTGGATGATGTGAAATCCTCCTTAGTGAACGAGTCGGAAAACAACAGCAGCTCGTCGGACTCCGAGGTAAGGGCACCGCACACGCGAATCGTTGCTCAGACCGCTCACCATTAAGAGGGATGTATTTAATAAACTTGCTGCTGAAAGTTTCACTAGTTTCCCCCCTCCATGTGTATATTCTCCCCTTGTCAGCAAGCAGAGCGGCGCCCCCAAACCAGACCCGACACAGAAAGTTATGAGAAAACGAGAGATTACTTCAGTGAAGGTAAAAAAAAAAAGACTTCGTACTCTATGAGCTGTTGCTGCACTGCTATGTTGATTTTATGCATATTTAATTGTGATTTTATTTTTTTTAATATCCCCGCAGCACTGAGAAGGCATCAAGATGGTGGCTTTTTCAAGAGTCCTCACTATCCTGGCTACCCATTTCTCATGATCCCAGACCTCACCAATCCCTACCTGTCCAACGGCTCGCTGTCTCCGAGTGCAAGAACGGTGAGTGTGTGGTTTTTTGTTGTTGATGGTTTTGTTCACTGTGTTTCCACAATACTTGCGCACTCTCCAAAAAAACTTTGGCCGTGCGTAAAAGTTGCCTGTGCACTGCCAGACCGCCATATTCCCTCCGAGTGGCCTCTCAAGGAGTACTAACTACTTCTTTGTTCTTTTTGGGGATATAAATTTCTCCCTGCCACCCACCCTTGAAAAGCCTTGTTTTTTTTGACAGCTTCACATTAGGCTCAAAGTCAGTCGTTGTTTTTTTTTTATTTGGGATAATTTATGATGCCCACCTTATCGAAAAACCACTATAATATTCCTGTAGGAACTTATAGTTTGTGTGTAGTAGGCTACTTAATAATAGTGAGTTTATAGTGACCTTGTCTTATTCATGCTATCTTCTATGGTATCATTGTAAAAGTCCTATAGGGATTTATAGTTTTACAGTTTATAGTTATTAGTTATTAGTATCCTTCTAAAGTGTATCATAGGATTACTAGAGTTCTTTTTTCACATGGGCCTGTTCCAATTAGATTGTTTTCCTATTTGGGTTATTCATGAGGGAAGCAGCTCTTTAGTTTACAGACCTAATGTTGACATGAAGTATCCTATAGCATTCTACTTGGCCATCCGCTCCAAGTGCATTTGAGACACTACAGGTTTTTAATTGCACTCATATGCTCCTCAAAAATTGAAAATAGGCTGTTCATGCAGTCACACCCTACAGTAACAACAATGTAATACCTAGCTTTGACACACATGGGAGGCATTTCACTGCAATGTACATGACAGCGATTGTGGCAGTTGAGAGACTGGTCTTATAAAATCTCAGTGATATGGTTGTCAGTCATGAGTGAATGCTGTTGATGGCGAGTTTTAAATGGATTTACTCATCAGGATCTGTTGCATATTGGTTTTCCATAATGCAGTGAAGTTGTTTTAATCAATAAGGTCAATTAATGTTGCCAATAGTTGCATTGGTTTGCCTATTGATATTATGTTATTTATTTTTTGCTTCAGTAAACATCACATTTTGAAACGTGGCTGAACGACAAATCAATTATGCACTGAGACCAGACACTCATTTCACACTAATTAACAATGACACTGACATGATCACTGCAATAACATTTGAACAAAAAACAACAACAACCTTGTGACTTAGGTCAAAGAACAAGTTATACATGGTCATGTGGAATATTAATTCCAAAGAAACATGCAAGACATTAAGTTTGCGACGTTACCAACAGTATTTGGTGCGAGCCGTCTAAAATGCATTTGGAAGAAAAATGGGTCTATGCAAAGTTGCTTGAAATAACCCCTGCTGCAGTGTGATGTTGTCCATCCCCCAATCCCTGTCACATCCCCCCCCAAAAAACAAGCACTTTCGTTAGGGCCTGGCAGGCATTTGACTGAAAAGACCTCCCTCCCCTTTTTTTCTGTCTCCTTTTCACTGTTCCAGGCCCACTCCCCCTGCCTCGCTGTACCTTCCATTCAATTAGAAAGGCGTTAGTTGACCATTGTTATTCTGAACAGTCTTGATGGCTTCATTGGAGGTCTCCATCGGGGCTCATTAACTAAATGGCTACTCCTCACACTAGGTGATACATACCACTGTGGAGATCCTCTATGTCATTTTTTTTCCCTGGCCACCAGAGTTTTGCAGGAATAACAAATGTGAGCGAGATTCTTGCGCTGTAACAGAAAATGCGTTTTTATTGATGCATGACCTCATTTTCTGTTTCTTCAATATTGATTACTTGAAGGATTTTAGCTTGAAACTGTGGCAGATGTTTCTCATATTATTCAAGCAACACACTTTAATAGACTGAAGTAATTGACTGAAAATGTTAGTAACCCATTATCTCGTCTCCGCTTTGTTTTGCCTTTGTTTCTCATAGAGCTGCCTGGAAGAAAAGGCTCGCACTTCCTTGTGTTTTAGTCCAGGAAAACAAACTTGGAAATTAAAAAAGACTGTTCTCGTTGCTCAAGGCGAAGGAACAAATAATTGCTAAAGCTTGAAAATTTGGAGGTTAAATCCTCCATATTATAGTGGGAGGAAAGAATGGGGTCAATGGGACAGAGTGAGCTGACTGTGTCAATCAGCATGTCCTCATGGTAGAAAACAAGCAGGCAGACAATGGCTGGCATACTTACATACATACCAAGCCAGTCGTCTTAAGCTGTCGGTGTATTCTCCATATTGCACACAAGTGTACTCGCTGCTCATGGCTTAGTGTGAATGCTGAATTTGATTGATGAGATGTTGAGTTTAGTGCCTTTTTAGGCTTCCAATCAGGGTTTGGTGTGTGTACACTTGTGGATGGAGTTCGATACGGTCAGATTAAGTGGAGAATATTTACCAGCAGCCTGCACCAACGTTTGGCCAGCAAGTTAGTTTAACTAATGAGCTCTACAGTTGCTCACACTTGCTCTGTGTATCTGCAGGATGTCCTAATTAGTTGGTGAGATAGATGGTGCCTATAGTTACTGTAGGAATGCAGTTGTGTCGTTAGCTCTCTGCTCTTCAAATCCATACGTTCCCCAGGCTAACGAACCGTATATGTTTGGGAAAACACTGTTGAGGTTGGCAGATCTGCTTTACATGTGTGGTGTGTGGTCTTGCTGTTGATTGAGAAACATAAAAGTTATGTCTCTCAAACAGATGATCCGGTGGCTCCCATGGAGCAGAATTCACTGCTCTCATTACCCAGGTGGGGGAACTGCAGTTTCATAGCTTTGAGTGTAATGTAAATATTTTTGTAATTGAGTGTAGAAACAACAGTGTGTGTATTGTGTGTGTGTATGTGTGCGAGAGAGGGGGATTAAAATTTTACATTCTCCCCCTTGAATCTATTTACAACTCCCCCCTCTGGTCCAACATCCCAATAAATAAATGTACTTTTCAAATGATTTGAAACAGTATACTTCTGCACTAACACATTAATATTCCTTACATGACAGCACTCGTAAAATATAAAGAGCGCAGTGTTGAGTAACAGGTAGATGTTGTGCTCAACCGTCTTTTCTGCCTAAGTGTGGTGACTTCACTACGTGATGTGCTACATGTTGAATGATTTGAGGCCCAACTTTTAAATGTGGATGTGGCAACCCTATCATGAGCAATGAGAGACAGGCCTACATGGGATCAGCACAAAGTTCCCCCGAGGGCCGAGCATAACTGATTTAAAGCCTGCTCTGCTCTGACATTCCGCTGTAATCCACAGAGAGTTGAGGAGGAGGTTTTATGTTTGGAAAGATGTTCCACCAGACTTCTGCCTGGTGTGGGGTGGAGGGCCAACGGGGTTTTTCCTCCGGGGTTACACTGACGAATCCCACTTATTGTTTTGAGGCCTCGCGTCGATTCGTCGCTACGATTTCGCTGCTTTGTACCTATAGTGACGGGCTGGTGCGAGATTTAATTGGTGAACACGGTCTGCTCGACGCCACCGCTATCAGCCTCATCAGCAGTTTAGATAACTCTGCTAGTACATCATCACCATCATCACTAAAGAGCGAAATGCCTCTTGTGTGTGAGAGGTGGCGAGTAAGCGAGAGGGAGGTGAGCCGCTCAAATATATCTTCATCAAATACCCAGTGGGACACTCAAACTCCCGAGCATGATTGTTGAATAGAAAATTGTTTGAGATTGAGCCGTGAATGGAGAGCTTGTATGAGTCTGAACATGTTAGTAGCTACAATTGCATGCCTCCCTGACTTCTTTTTTCCATTCTTTCTGGTGCTTTTGGTGCTTAAAAATGTGCAGACAAAGAAAAGTCAACATACACATTGTCCTGTTGAATAAAAGGGCCTCTCCTTGCATAAGCAAACGGTGTTTGTGTGGAGGTATCTTTTCATCAGGTTGCTCACTTGGCTTTTCCACTCACCTTGGTGTGTGTGTGTGTGTGTGTGTGTGTATGTGCGCATGTGCATCCATGCGTGCTGTACGTTGTGTGTGTGAGTAAGTCTGCGAGGGGGGGTGGTGGGTTTCAGGTGAGGGTCTGTGGATACTTTGCAACAGAGGGAACAGTGTGCCGGCTCACATTCTGACAACCCTCAGTGTTGTATGCCACTGCTGAAAGTAATCTGAATGTTAGCTTGCAAATATTTTTTTAACCAAGGACTGTGTCAACAGAGCTAACATTTTTGACTAGGTTTATAGTTTTGAAAAGATTTTTTCTTCAAAGGCAAACAAATCTACATCAATTTAGTGGCACTATTCAATTATAAAAAGCTCGCCTGCAGCCTCAGAAATGCCGTGGCTGGCTAAGGCCTTGCCTGGAGTGATTAATTTTGATAGTGGACTTATTGTTAGACTTGAGGAAATTAAATTAAATTCTGCAAAAGTTTGTTTTGAAATATCTCATCAATCATGATTTAGTTTTAGAAAGAGGGGGAGATGTTGGGACACACTTTTATTTATGTTCCATTACAGTAACATCATTTTTACTTGATGTTACACTATAATTGTTATGTATTTACGCAACTGTATGTCTGAACAATTACTATTTTATTATGAAGGTGGAATTAAGGTCAGCACCAGGTTCTAATTATTCCAACATAAATCAAAGCAATTAAGTGCTAATTATAGTGCCATGATAAAATATAAAGGAATATGTTACGGTTACAAATGTTACGCTTTACACTGCTTGATGTATGAATCACTCGCTATTCACCCAGCGTATCAGGAAGTGTCATACCTGGAGGGAATATGTGTGCTTTTTTCACAATCTGTAGAACCTAACCGAACTCCTAGTAGCTTCCTATCCAGCCGTTCCTCCTGGGTTTCACAGGAACACGGGGTTGGCGTTTGCATTTCATCTCCAGGCCGGGGGATGCTCATGTTCGCTTCCTAACGGCACTTGTGTAGAACTGTGTGAAATGGTGTCAGTCCTGGTCTGTATCCCTCCCTCTTCGGTCTCTGCGGAAAGCATGAGCTGGCGTCAATTCCTCACGCTACCCCTAGCCTGCTAGTTCACTACCTACCCACCCACCCTCCCGCCTGACATTAGAAATTCTGTTTATAGCACTCTCTGGCTTCTCAAGAGCAGGGCCCATCAGGAGCATCTCAGCACCCTTTGAGGAAAGGATAACCACCCTCTCCCCTCTCCAGCCGCAGACTCCCTACGTTCAGTGACATCAATGAATCCCTTTGATGTGCCAAGATGAATATGTGTGCAAATGTGTTTTTATCAATTTATGTGTTTTTCTCTTTCGCTGTGTTTGGCCAGAGCTGCTGCGGAGTTTGTGGTTTGGTACATTGCTTTTCCCCGTGAAAACTGTGGTCGTACTTGTTGTGTTCTAAGCTGCGAGACGTTGGGCCAAGGGTGACCACGTTTCTAACATACCTTAGTTTCTAACTTTCTGCTTTCCTAAATAGAAACGTGATTGCTATGAAGCAGTTTGACAATACGAAGATATGTTGTGTTGTGGACCAGCTCAACTCAACATCCAAACACCAAAAACACTGGTGTTCTCTGCTATACCTGATGCTCATTCATATTAAAACGGTTTCATAGATATAAAAAAATAACTAGCTATATATTGAGGCATTTCCTGATGTAAGTCTGATTTCTACTGTCCTTGTGTAGCAGATGCTCTTTTTTTTTTGTGATGGGATGGGCTGTTATGGAGCTTTGAGTCAGCGGAGTTGAGGTCGTTGCAATGGAAACTACTCAACAGTGTCGGTGTCTCAGCTTAGCCATGACCACTCCTGTAGTTTACCCAAAGCACTGACTCTCCGTATAGTGCCGCGCAGCTGCTAATTGTCGAGAAACGTAAAAGAAAAGTTTGCCATGAATTTAAGTTATGGGAGGTGGAAGTATGGGCGGGGGTGGTGGCACGGCTCATGTATCATGTGAATACCAGCTTAGTAATGTCTGTTCTGTGGTATTAACCTGGAGTCACGGTGCAGGGGCGAGGTTGGGCCTCTGGTTTTATCAGCGGGTCAGGGTGATCCATCTCACTCCCAGGTGATCAGACTTGGAGCTGTCTGATGGGATCAGGGTGTCTCGGTTATTGGGCTGCCCCGTGTATTATGTGTATATGTGGCCCCTACATGGCCATAACCACTACTGTTTAGCTCACATAAAGAAATGTTTGCCCTCTCTAATTGTACCTTAAACTCTTCACTCCATGCTAATAAAACGTGATTGTACGGCAGGAAGAAAAAAAACAACAACTCTAAATAGGGTTTCATCAGTCTGGTATTCCAAACAGCTGTTTTCAGTTTAAGCAGTGCAGGCAGCAGGAGAGGGAGAGAGCGGGGAAGAGGAGAGATTGTTGATGAGATGTGGTGGTGGGAGCATAAACTGGGGCAGATATAGGTCCCGCTATTCCTTTGCCTGTTATCCTGAGGTGGGCCGGCTTCCAGACCTTGAGGCACTTACTTATCTGAGGGATTCTGTCTCCCACAGAGCAGCACTCCTCCGCCATAGCCCGCAATGCTTTGCCATTCCCTCACATTCACGGCCCAATCAGCAAGCAGCAGGAGGCTATCAGATCATGCACATGTAGCATCAGTAGTACTGAGATTTTTATCAGGTTTCACTTAAGTTCACATACAGGGCATGAACACGCTTCCTCTGAGCCGACTGGGGAACATTTAAGAAGAGGAGGCAAACGGTTGGTTAAAGGCCATGTCATATGTGTGTAGTGTCAGTAAGGTTCCAGTCGGCGTACTAAATAAAGAAGTGGATGGTTATCCGTCCGGGATGAGGTTAGTTGACAGTGAGCAGAGCAGCTGTTCTTCTTGTTGAAGTTATAAATCAGTTTGGCTGCTTCCCACTGAGTGTATCCCTGCACTGGAGCAGTAAGTTTGGACTGCCGGTGCGGCTCATGTCCCCAGACGGACGCCTGTCAAGTCAACACACTGCACCTGCAAACACGCGCGACCTACATCACACCCTGACCACTTTATTTTATGATTAGTTGTTTTAACTAGTTCTAACTCATGGATAGATGATTATTTTGCTACTGAGAGAGCACCGCACCTCTTCCTCTCTATTATGTTTTATATTCAAGGCAGTTCCTCTTTAGTCAAGCACTCAGAGCATGGATCAATCTTCCACAACATGACATTTACAAAAGAATCAGTGGCAATGAAGAAAACGTAGATAGAGTCCCAGCTGAAGCTGATGTGCCACTCGGTAATCTGAATTTAGACACGGGTCTAAAAACAGAAGTAACCTATATATTGCCTATATGATTACCTATATGACTAAAATAAGTCCTACAGGGAGCCATAGGGAAGTTTCTTTTTTTAATGAATATAGCAACATGCCATGTATTACCATATGATTGCATTTATAAAGCTTGGCTAAAAACTACCACAGGGGGAAATGATGAGGCATTGGGGGGAACAACAGATGAATTTTTAAACAATGTTCTTTGGATGGTGCATGTACAACGCATAAGAGATATATCTGCTTGTATGTGGTTAGTCCCACTTGCACTTATGCAAATCAAACCAGTACACATACATCTCAAGCTCGGATATTCTTCAGCTTGTCCGTGTGGTTGTTGTCCTAACATTGATAATAACTTAGCCTTCGGGTGCCCTTTGCTTCCTCCAGTTACCCTTGTAAACCAATTGTACTTGTTAAGGAGTCACAATGTTCTGCAGAGCATCAAATTTGATTAAAGCCAAGCAAAGGCGCAAGTCATCTAAAATGTGTAGCCTCCTTATCTCCAACCAGACTTGTGGCTCCTGTTAGAAGAAATAGTAGAAACAGTAGAAACTTCTGATGGGTTGATATTTTTACATCAGCCTCCACAGAAGATCGCTCTTTCCTGACCGCATTTGCCCAATTTAAAATTAGGAGTTAATGTTACTGATTAGTTGTGAATAATGGTTGTGGTTATGGGTCTTGTCATGGTGCTTCTTAGACAGAGACTCTCTAAGTGATAGCGGGATTCCCCTTGCCTCAGATGATCAGTTTGATTAAGATTTTTGTTTGGAGATTTTATTTTGGCTCATTTGGTTCGGCCAGATGTTTTCCACTTCTTTGGTTTTAGTTTGAAATGTTTTGCTATTGTTAGCTGACCTCAAAATCACCAAAATGACCAAAATGATAATGTTTACTAGTCAGATGATATCAAACAATTCTTTTCCAACATCCACAGCAGCATCAGCTTTGTGATTTTAAAACGAAGGTCCCTGAGGAGCGTTGGATGGCAGCTCCACACCTCCGCTGACATAATCCCTCATCCATTTACATGGCTAGATACCAAATCCCTACAAATGTGACTGACTTATTTGCTTCAAATTTAGAGTAGCTACATTAGAAAAAAAAGATCTAATCAGCCCTATATGACATGGAGCAGGCCAAGGAGCCCTTTTGTTTGATTTGTACATGGGCTGGAGGGGCTGGCTATTGGAAATCCCTGAAGCAGGCTTTAGGGGCAGGTCTGATTCTCGTGTGAAATGGGAAGGCTCTATAGCTCTCGGCTGACTTGACTGGGGCTGTATGGGTGTGTTGGCAGGGGGAGCGCCGGTCATGAATAGGGTCTTTGACTACCTCAGACTTGCCCTGAAAGGCAGGACAAAGACCCTAGGGCAACGGCTTAGAGCCTCACAGCTGAGCTACAGAATGCTTGGCCCAGTCTTCCTCCCTCCTTGCCTGATTTAAATACTACAGTGGCTTTCAGCATTCTGGCGACGAAGGCTCGCATTCACCACAGCACATTTACCATCAACTTTTTTCTCTGTTTTTGTTTACAATATACTAATGCCCGACCTGTTTACGCAATCCACTGTATGGAATCCTTCAAAGGGTGGTGAATATGCATTAGTAAGTCTTTCAAAACAGACTGAAGATTAGCTTCATGTTGTTTGTATTAGGCAGAATTTATTTTGGTACACACTGTAACTGCATGCGCACACGTGTGTATCATTGGTAATCGCAACTCTACTTGAAGCCACCACAGTGAAGCTGTGAATTATGGAACATTTTTGTTTATCCCCATGCAAGATGGAGATATTGGCAAGTAAACAAGATTAAATTTGGTGTAGACCTCTCGTTGGTGGGTTAGCTTGATTATTTTTGACAGATCTGTGTGACTCTTCAGTTAGAGATTTGCAGAGCAGAATAAAAAGCCATAAATCTTTTCTGCAGAGTTAATGGGTCATTTGAGTCCCGTCCAGACACTCTCTCCCCATAGAGTGTCTAGTTTCAGATGTCACTCAGAGCTTTGTTTGCCCCCCAGGGTGAAGGGTTAGAGGTCAAGGTTCAGGGCCGGTTGGCTGAGTGGCCACAAAAGCCCAGGCTTCCCTCAGCACATCCGATCCCTTCTTCCACACCAGCCTGCAGCGACAATAAAGGGATCAATTTGCAACATTTGTGTTTTCTTATTATAATCGCCTATCTAAAATTCATTTTCACTTCAGCTACGGCAGTGACGCGATTATAAGGGCATAGTTCATAGTTTCACAATGAGGCAGTAACACCGGCTTAGATCCTGCGCTTAGTGTCTTAGTGGAAACTGTATCATTGTTCAGTTTTTGTTTTGGAAAAGTTGCATTTGCTGTTCAACTACTGTGCTGGCCTCTCTCTAATACCTCACATCATTGCAAAACTTCCTTTTCATTGGTATTATTTATTTGAGAAGTCATATTTGGGAGGTTTGTGCAAAGACATTTTCATTCTCTGTCTATCCAGGTTAATAATTCTGTATCGCACCGCACCAAAACCTCACAAAAAAAAAGCTCTCAGTCTCTTTGTTCAAAACACCTCCGAAAGTTTGCAGGCCCACACGCTCGCCCTCCTCAGCCCCCACCCACGGTCTCAGCTTCTCTCTGCCCCACCACCACCCAAACATGTCTTCCAGCCAGGTTTATTATGCCGTTTCACGCAGACCAAAATTGCAGCTGCATGGAGAACAATCTGGAGCACATTAGCTCAGGCGCTGTGATTTATAAATTGTTTCTCAGGCCATAAATCCCTGCTGTAATTGTGCACAAGCTCCCCTCTCCCTTTCTCCAGTCACTCCCCCTTTCGTTCTCTCTCTCTCTCTCTCTCTCTCTCTCTCCCTCTCTCTCTCCTTCCCTCCCTGCACAGCTTACAGTTCTTGGGTCATCACTAATTGTTTGCAGAAGTGTGCAGTTTGGATTGAATAGAGGTTTGTTGCGTTGTGGCGCAGATTTGGCTTCACGGGGACAGCTCTCCATGAAAGATAAACTTTCCTATTTTTATGCTGTTCGTAAAAACCTTTTCTGTAATGTAGTGCGAGCCACACTTCAATGTCCAAAACGGGATAGACATGAACATTTGTCTTCAGCTCCCTGTTACTGTGGTGGTTCATGCTCTGCATTCCTGAATACTGTGTAATAGTTAGGGGCCTCTCCTCAACTCTGTCGCTGGGAATCTGATATTTGCAGCAGCCCCTGATCATAATCACCTTGCCGTTCTCATTAGGTTGTATTGAAATTGAGAGATAGCAGCAACTGAATATATTGTTTTCATGTTGAGCCTTGACTGATCAATGATGTGAATAGTCAGAAAACACTAGAACAAATTCTCTCCTCCACTCTTTCTCCACAAACTGTGACAAGTAATTTTGTTCAATAAATATGTTCTCAGGAGGGTGAAGGTTCCATACGATTTCTACTCCATTGTTTTCTTTTCAAGGGACCTGATGAACCTTGAAGAGGTAGGAGACCTCATGACCCAATCTCATCTTCCTTTGTGTCCCTTCTAAAGGCTTTCTTGGACCTGAAAATCTTTTTAGCAAATTGTGAGTTTGTGAATTTAGCCTTTAAAATTTTTTGAAGATGGAGGAAAGGCCTTGAAAGTGAATGTGAATTGAATTTCTAGCCAAACGTAGGCCACTTTATCATGATTTAGGACTCAATACCTCAATTGCACAGCATGATGAAATTGAAGCCTCTAGATTGCAGGGAATGACTTTTACAAATGTTTCAGGTATAGAAATGCTTTGGCACTCGTCCAGACCTCCCTCCACTCCACTGACCATACGCATAACTAATCCTGGGGAATGTCACGGTGGCAAGTTGTCCTGTGTATTATACACTGCAGCAGCAGTTTGTAATTACTTTTAAAAGGATTTGCTAATTCAAGAAGATCCTGTGTAAAGCAAGTGTCATATCTCAAATGATTCATTTTTGATTTTTTTGTCTGATTGGGTGTGGAAGGGTCTGCTAGAATTGGAGAATTGGCAGACGGGAGAATGAAATTGCTTCCAGCACCTGTAATTCAGCTGATTTCAACACTGAGCGAGCTCTGCCTTCCCCCTCTCTCTAGCCAAAAAGTAACTTTTTTTTTTCTTCTGTTATAAATATACTTGACGCAGATTACAATTTCTCTGTCAGCTCTCCTTAAGCGTCTGTAAATGCACTCAAAAAACGACGTGGCCCATTGAATCTCTGTGTTTCGTTTCTAACAGCCTTTCGAGTCGGGACGCATTTAGGGGACACGGAGCAACAGGAATGAGCGGCGAGGAGTGTTTGCGTACCTGTGGCGTGTGAATGTGTCCGTGTATTTGAGTGTGAGAGAGCTTGAGGGCAGGGGTAGGGGGGTGGTTGGGTGGGTGGAGTGAGCGGGGTTAGCAGTGGGGTGATAGGGATGTCAGGCCGTAAAACTGAGATGAGGCAGGGCCCAGACTCCGCGGGCCTGGAGATTTGTGCCTGCTCTCAGAGAGCAAACACAGGAGGCATCTGCAGGCAGCTGTGTGTGGGGGGAGGGGCCGCCGCTGCTGCTGCTCAGGACAGGGGGGAAGGGGGTGGGGGGGGGGGGGGTGGGGGCGTGGAGCTGGGTGGTGTTGGGGAGGGAGGAGGGGTGGAGGGTGAGGCGGGGGGAGGGGGGGGGGTACTTGCAGAGTGAACACAATCAGCCCTCTGTTTTCATAAGACTTGTGGTATGTGAGAGCAGAAACAAATGTGTTTAATTTAGGCCCTTTTTCTCTCTCTCTCTCTCTCTCTCTCTCTCTCTCTCTCTCTCTCTCTCTCTCCCTCTCCCTCCCTCTCCCCTACACCCACCCGTGCCCACCCCAGTTTTTCATACTGACTTTTTTTCCCTTCGAGATGCTTCGTGGCCTCTCCTGCCTCTGTCAGCTGCTCTTAGGAAGTTTTAAAAAAAGACCCAAGAAAAGCCCCCCACCCTCCTCCTCCTCCAAAAAAAAAAGATAGAATCACTCCTGCTGTGCCCTGTCAAGAGAAAAAGCACTTTTGGCAGAAATACTCAAATTTACTCTTGGTGGGGTGGGGCGGTAAATATTTATCTGCACTTTCTGGAAAAAGAAAAAAAAACTTATTTTTATGTTTTTACCTAGAGGTTAGAAGTGATTACTGTGCTGTGGTATTTGCCCTGTTGAGAGTGAGGCTGCATGGCGGACTTATTATTGCCTCCTAACTGCCTTGGCAGCCAGCACACTCTGCATTATATTGGTAACCCATGCTGTCTCCAGTCAATTTGTGTTTGGTCATAAATGAAAAATGCAGGTCTCACTTGTGTGTCATTTGCGTAGACTTGCACTACACACACACACACACATACACACACACACACACACACACACACACACACACACACTTGATTTCTATGTTGAGCTTTACTGTAAACATCCAGCCAACCACTGCTAACCACCACATGCTCTGGAGTTAATTATACAGAGGTTTACGGCTGTGAATTTCAATGAGACTAGGCTACTCCCCAAACAATAAAAAGTTGTGTTCCTGTACAACTGGACAAACAATGCCAAAGGAAATGAAAAAGGCAGACATCTCTGACATTAGCGGTGTAGCCTGTCTTGACATTAGATCGCGCTGACATTGACTTACAGGGGGAGCAGTGTGTAACAATTGAAAGCAGATCTCCCAGGTATGGGAAACCACATAACTGACTTCACGTAATTGACTTGAATAGCTTCGCAGCCTCCTCTCTGTCTTTATGAGATGGCCGTGCTCTTACCAGATGCATAATTATTTTCTTGTGCGTCTAATTATACAGTGAGTTTTATTTGACCCGCTGTTGTGTTCTGTAATACAATTACTCACTTATTCCTAACTTTAACCTCAGTGAGAGTGAAGCCCTTGTCTTCTGTAACTACATCTGATTAAAATTGCCTTTAAGTAAATAAGATAGAATAGGAACAATAGGCGGCTTCATTTAAACACTCATATTGGTTGGACTGTAACACTCTAAAGCTCTGCATACAGGAAGCAGTAACTCAGGATCATGTCAAGCAAAAGGAGAAAAATAATAAACCCTGAAACAAATAATTGCTTGAGCTGCAAAAAGGCACACTCCTGCTGAAGTCGCAGCTCACAGCTCGGATAGACTGTTAAAGAAGCTTTTTAGGAAGGGTTTATCTTGGCCCTGCATTCTGTTAATGCAAGTTTATTACTGAAACAGCAGTAAATTCACTCACTAGACTTTTCAAATAAACTTGTTGCTGGCCAGTTTGGCATTGTTCAGAATATGCATGAGGCAGTCATATGACACCGAAGCTCACTGAGTTTAGTGAAGTTGAATCTTTGGAATGTTGTTACATTTAGGAGTTCTTACACAATGCTTGCCTATAAATAAGTGTTGTGTGTACATACTACTGCAACACAAAGGACATTTTATTTGAAATAATAAATTATGAGCATAGTTTCTACAATATCTCTTCCAAACTTTTTTTTGGAGTTGCTGCATTAGTGCATTAGTTAGATCAGCAGTGTGTTGAAAACTTGCGGATGTCACATACAGAATTTGGATGGACTGACAGGCTTTCTGTGTAACTGGTGGAGAGTCTTGGAAAATCCTGGCCACTGTTTTTCGGACCTCCCTCACGCTGCCTCCCCTCTTCACTCTCCTCTCTCCCTCTTTGCACTAATAGTTCTTTTGTGTACAAGAGCATGTTAAGAGGCCAATGAGCCTGGCCTTAATAGGCCATGTTACCATAGAAACCACTGCACTCTGGATGTCTGACCTTTGACCCAGTTTTTTACTGGCTGTGAATAAGAGTGCAGGACGACCAACCAGGTCACAATAGAGGCCCAGCGAACTGAGGGAGTGCCCCTGTCATAGTCACTTAACTTCACTCCTCTATGGACTAATGGACACTTCAAATGTGGTAGCCATTAGCAGTGTGCTAGCCCAACTGCAGGACCACGGGCTTCTCAGGGTTAATTTAATATAAAACCCGAGACTGTGTTCTGTGTCAGGATTTCTCTCTCCAACAGTAAAAATGACTTGAGTGATCAGTGACAATAGGACAAAAGTAGTTCTGCTGGTTTTACAAATGCCGGTGTCGATTTAACAGGATCTATTCTAAAAAAAAAAAATCCTCATGATTTCACTTTACTATCATTGATTTTAACATTGTGTCCAAGACAGGTAGACAAAGCACATTCCCACTAAGCTCAAAGAGTCTATTATGTTTTATATCTCAGATAGAAATACAGGGGGTCTTTATCTGGAAGGTATAAACTTATTTTTTCCCCCAATTATGTTGTCACCAAAATATTTTGCTATTGTTATTTTCTTTCTCTCCCTGTGTCTTTCTTCGGCTGCACGAGATTGTTTTAATGAATAACTTCCTCCCTCAGTAATCCGCTTCATAGTGGACTGGAGAATGGGACGTTGCTTGCGTTTGGAAAAGTTGCAGTGGCCCAAAACAAGAGCGCAATGCAGGTCAGACCAGCTCAGCTGCTTGTCGTTTCCCCATCAATTAAACACTAATTAGCACAATGACTGTCGAGGTTTGCTTAAGAATTGTCAATGTAATTGCCTCTAATGTCGGCAAACAATGGGTCTTAATGCAAACCCTGAGACAAGGCGGGGGCTACTTATCACATTGTCTTTGCCCTGAAAGCCTTAATTGTATTTCATGCATAGATCAGGTTGAGGTGTCAATGGCCCGGCATGAGCAGGTGATATCGGCAGAGCAAACCAGGGAGGGACTGTTGTGTTGGGGCTTGACAGGGCTATTGTCTAACTTGCTGTTCATATGGGTTGGGGAGGGTAATTAACACCTCAGCCAAACAGCACGCTGTGTGGCCCATTTGTTTTCTGTTGGGGGGTAAAAGAAAACAATGGGGAGGGGTTCTCCACACAGTAGGTGATTGACATTATCTGCTGGAGCAATCCATGGAGGCATTCCTGCTGCCCCGCTATTCAGCGGAAGGGGGGTGAAGCCATTGCACAAGGTTTAGGCCTCGTCTGAGCCGCCGCTTTATAAATATTCACTCCTTTAGTTGTTGTAGCAGTCTATTTGTTTGCTCTTGATGTTTAAGTAACATGCAATATACAATCTTTGTCTATATTTAAATTATATATACATATGTTTTTATTCTATTTCTTTTTAAATAGTTAGTCATAATTGTGAGGCATATGTAGAGACAACTTCATAAACTGCATAATTCTCATAATTATTGCACTATTAATATTTAATAACACTGTTATAATCAATTATATCTGTGTAACAAGAAAGTTGACTGTCTGACATCCATCACTCCCCCGCGCTGCATGTAATTCTGCTCTGAAGTAGGCAGATAGTTGGTAACAAAGTTTGGGATTTTTTCTGTCCCTTTGGCAGAGTGTCTGACTTAGTTTGACAGCAAATGTCCAGACATCTGTCTCTTCTCCATGCTCTGATGTTGGCCTGCATTATGGCACCACACACTTCAGAGATGACAAAGACACTTGGCCGTGTTTTCCTCAGCTCTGTGAGAGCAGTGTAACAATTAGAACCCAGCTCTGGCAGGCCACATGCCCCAGAGCATATGTTGTATTCTCTCTGTTCGAAAAACCAAAGGGCTCCAGCGTAGCTTTTTGGAAATTTTCTGTGGCATCATTGCCACCTTTGTCGCATCTGGGTCCTTTAAAAGTAGCACATTCTACTGATGTCTATTCTGAGTGTTGGAGGCAGCGGGGAAGGCTGGAAGACAATTAGAGAGCTATGAAAATGGATCAGCTAAACTTCACTTTAGTTACACAGTTCTTTCAGTACTCTGTCCGACTCTGTTTACCAGAGCTTCCAGCTCCCATGCTGAAACAGACATTGCTATGGGCCCCAACCATATGTCTGTTCAAATTGTGTTTGTTTCTAATAAAATAAGGGCATCTGCAAAGCATTACTAAATGTCCTGAAGTTTAATACAAAATGTAATTGCTGATATTAGCTTATCTGTGGATTCAATCTTTTACAAACATTTAATAACACTTAAGCCATGTGTTAGCCCTTTGAATCATCAATTCGAAGTGTTGGCTCTTATTCCAGTGTCCTGTCTAACTTTTTTTCCCTTGTACTTCCCTTTATGTTCTTTTTTCACTCTAAAACTGAGACTCGGCGAGTTTTCGCTGAGCAGCATGGCCCGCGATTCCTCGCCTTTTGTTTCCTGAAACAACTCTGGACTGTACCCAGACACCCTCCCTCTCCCTCTCATGTGTTAGTGAGTGGTGTGCTGCTGTAGTCTGGACTGTTAGAGGGGTAGGAGCTAATGTGACAGTGTGCGGTGGCATTACCTGGGTGGATGTTTCAGGGAGTCTGTGAACAGTTGCTCCATAGGGCACACTGGCAATTAAAAAAAGTAGGCGCTTAGAAAAAAGTGCCTGGGGGCATGTTCCTCAATCCTGGCAGAAGCTGTCAAATAAGGGCTGGATTGGGTGGGAGAGTTGGGGTGGGCATGGCCAGGCTAGACCAAACGCTCACAATAGCGCTTGTTTCATTTGTGGAAGGACTCATGATTGACATAGATTAGACAGAGAAAACTGCATTGTTTTGGATTTTCTCTCCGGAGAGTAGCATTCATTAGGCACCATGCACAGAGCAGAGTAAAGTTTCAATAGGGAGCTAGCAGCCTCTAAAAGCAACTGCCTCCTGACAGTTGTATGGACTTGGGCCCATTAGTTGGAACCTACGATTCAGCCTTGAGCAGTATAGTGAAAATGAAGAGGGCTGATGTCAACTCCAAGAATTTCCCCCCTTTTCGAAGGGAAAAAGGGTCCCCTTCCCCCTCCCTCGGTGCTCTGTTGGACCCCAGCTGTCAGGAAACAATACCCTCTGCCTGCTCCGACAAACTCATTCCTGAAAATGTTTTTTTCCCTTCGCTCCCTTTCCCCCTCCTGCTATAATGTCTTTTCCATTTTTAACCCACGGCCATCCAAGCTTCCTTCCTCCTTACAAACCCCCGAGTGATGAATGAAGCTTTAAAAATCAAAACCTGAATGCATGACTCCTCCAGTTTGCTTATTTGTCATCGTTTATCTGCACCAACTTTTTAAAAGTAGGAACAACTTTGTATATTCCATGCCGGTTTAGTCAGTAATTCTAAGTGACAAATACTATTTCTTGTCTTTTTTATTCAACAAATGTTTGCTATGGGTGGATGTCAGATTGTTTGTGCATTGCTGGAATTCATATAAGCGATGCTAAATAAAAAAATAAATGAAATGATAGTTTGCATATCAACAGCTGCAGATGCATGGTGAGATGGAGCAACTGCATCTCACAAACAGAATTTATGACCCATACTACAATTCCATGCCCAAAAGGCAACTTAAAGAGATGAAGTACGATACCCTAATGTCTCTACAGTGTGTCTACATGGGCCTGCATGAGCAAAACATAAGCTATAATATAAAACCCTTTTAATTAATTTGAAATTGTACCAGGGAGAAAATCCACATGCATGACAATCTGCTGTATCCGGTATTTAAACTGATTCATAAACCAGATGGTTGAGCTTTTGGAGCTCTGGCTCCATGCTATCTCCATTGCTGAAGGACAAAAAAAAAAATGTCAACTTGTTGTAGCGAGCAGTAACAGCCTCTCTTTGAGTATGCAGATCCTGCTCCATGGCAAAGGCGGCATAGGAATCGGCAGCCGCAATAAAAATGAATGTATTAGGAAAGCTCTGCAACAAGGAGGAGGAAAAGCAAACACTGTGCACAACCGCTTATGATAACTTTGATAAGAGCATGAAAAGTAGTGACAGTGAGGAGGGGGTGGGGTGTTGGGGTTGGTTTGGCTTGGGTCAAAAGGCCAAACCAATTGAGCAGGATAGACAGGAGTTAGCGTAGCGTTCCCAGCCCAGCCTTTCACTGCTCTGGTGATGGGGCTTCCTTCCAGCTGTCTCTTCCCACCCGCTCAGCGATGGGCGCCCACAGCTGGGCTCTTGTTTTTCCTTGACAAACGGCAATTTCACAGTCTTCCACCAGTCCGCTGCGTTCACATTGCTGTCTCCCCCCATGCCAGAACTCACTGTCTGGCTCCAGCAGCAATGTGGGTCTCATACAGGTATCTGTCGGAGTTCCTCTGCTGGCTTAACGCCATTCACACTGTTTATATACGCTCTAGGAAAAGGTGCAACCCATACAGTTCAGCCGCAGTAAATACTAGTGAGTTTGTCTCATAGCAAAATATGTCCTCAGATCACGCCTCTTTTTTGAATGCATGTTGTTGAATGCTGTATGTTTGGATTATTTGTGAGTCTACACATTATGTCTGGTTTTGCTACCTGTGCATTGTTTCACACTACTCCTTGCACTCTCACCCACAGTACCTGCAGATGAAATGGCCTCTTTTGGACGTCCCAGGATCTGCAGGACTAAAAGACTCCCGTTCTCCAACCCCAGGGCATTTGGTAAGCAGACACTAACAATGCCATCCGTCCATTAACAGCTACCCCCACAACCCCTAGCAGCTCCCAGGACCCGCAGCCTCACTACTAAACAGCCATCCAGCCTGGCCATACTACAATAATTCAATCCTCCATAAATCACTCAGGTTTGAACCACCTAGCTATTCACGAGCTTTCCCACACAGGTGAGAACTAGTCATCATGGTGTCTCGCTCCGGCTAGACAATGCGGGACCTCAGCAGACCTGTTTGGTGTGTGGTTTTGCTGAAGGAGGTGTGCTCAGGGCTGATAACGTTACATAAACAGCAGTTTCGTAGCTCAACATTTTGTGAAGTGTGGAGCATCCAGCGTATCACCTGTTTGATCGTATCAGAGTGTTCTCTGTTAGGGAAGTCGTGTTCGTGTCACTACACTGCAGGCAAATAGCCGCTGTTACTCAACTGTTGACCTTATATATCCTGGCTAGACGTGCCTTGAGGTTGTGGTGGATTCGCTGGATCTCATAATTGCAATGATGCACATGACAAAGTCCTCATTGAACACAGTCAATGGGAAACTGTTGTGTAGGGAATGGAGTTTGCCCATGGGAATCCAGGGCTGCTCTGTGGCTGACTTCAGTCTCAATTGGAAGGCAATTAAAGATATTTTATTACAATAAATGCTGACCTGTCAGTGACTCTCTGAGCATGGTTGATTTGTCTGTGGGACACAGCAGCTGCTGTGCAATGTTTTGCTCCAGCCAAATGATTTTAATTTATTTACTTAATGTGTAACATTATGAAATGCATGAGTCCATATTGTAGGGAAGCAAAAAAAGAAAAACAGTCAGAACAATGAATGGGATAACGGCAATTGAATTTGGAGGAAATGAAAGAGAGCGTTGACGAGGAGGTTGAGTTGAATTGTTTCCATTCTGTCTTTCCATGGCTGCTGCTCCAGGATTCACTTTAAATGAAACTTCATTTGGCTCTGTGTCAGCTTGTTGTCTTTATTTGTTTGACCTCTATCTCTATTGAACATCATTGAACCAGGAAGGTCAATAGAGACAGAGACATTGTAGATTATGACCGAGAAATTGAATGAGGGATTTAACTGTTTTCAGGGAGAAATTTTAATTGCCTCTCTTGTTTTAAATGTTTGTTTGAACTTTTGTTTAGTAAAACATTTACTCTCCTTAGGTATGTGAAACTTTCTTGGACTTTTCCTGCATATTTTACCCATTATCCAAATGCTTGTGGTAAATGTTATTTAAATCCTCTACATATAGGAGCCTATGCTTACATGTATAGGCTTTACTTTGTCGTCAGCATAGTCTGGCTTGTTCATATCTGGATTGCTTGATTCAATGACAGTACAGCTTACAAAAATGTTTGATGATATCAAATATGTCATGGTAGGTGTGGACAATAAGAGATACAAGAATTTAATAATTGTGATTGAATGGCACTGCTATAATGAATGGGCACCTCAAGTCCAAATGAATCGTCAAGGACAGGAAGGTAAATAGGACATAAAGTTCAAATGAAGCGCTTGAATTGCCAGATAAAGAATATGGGACGACATTATCGTAGAATTCATATAATGCAATCTTTATTTCTTTTTAACGCGGCTTAAGAGGCAACAAAGCTCAGCGAAAGTATAACAGCTAGCTTTCATCATGTGAACACAAAGAGGAAGTCAACGTGCTAGATCTGGTGATGTGTGACCAAAGGGTCATTTGATGTGTGATGGGAAGCTCTAATACCGGGTACGGCATACCCTGGGCAGGGAGGATAGAGAGCGAACCGCCCCGCTGTGCCCTTACCCCCCACACTGGGCCAGAAGCCCACATGCCCCTCTGGTGTGCTGCTGACAGGGAGCCAGGCTGATTATGTGCTCATTACTCCAGCAGAGGAGAGAGGGAGTGGGAGGGGAGCAGCAGGCTGGCTCCCCAGGCCTGCAGGCTCCCCAGGCCCCAACACTGCACTAATGAGAGCAGGGGGAGCGGATGGGCACACACAGGGGGCCAGGGATTACTGCCCAGGGCCAACAGGAGCCAGAGAGAGACCTGAGGAGAGGCAGTCAGGAGACACCGGCAGGCCCTCCTGAAGCAGACCTGTACTCCTGCAGCCGTTTCGCAAGCATGTGTTAAATCTGACAACGTTGTGTTTTTTTTTCACGATGGCCTGGCATGGTTTTATCCACTATTGATTATGCGGAATCTGCTCGTAGGCACGCATGTATATCTTATATATCATGTGCATACAGGCATAGTGTTAGCTTACTGATAAGGCTTTTCCAGTCTATCGGTCGACAGGTCTGCTCAGTCAAGCGCCTTTGCTGATTAATAAATCATCTACTGGCTGCACTACAGCGAGCCATCAGATGATGACAATGTTGATATTCCGATTTCTCCTGAATGAGATCATAGAGCGTTTCCTGCCGATGCCTACAGAGAGCGACGCATTGTTATCGGCGAAGTGCGTGTGCTTTGACTTCTCTGCTCACGCTGGCCGCGTGGAACAAGAGAGGAGGATGTAAAATAGAAATCAGAGCCTTCGGTGGATGCGAAAGTCCAGGGAAAGGCTGTCCTGTCACTGTGCAGATTGGGTCCATAAGGCCTGTATGCTAATCTGGAGCCTGCTCTGGCCTGAGATCCTCAATTATTCAACAGACAGGTTTGTTTAGCATTCAGTTGGTATTGCTTTTGGTAGTAATGGCGGCGGTGGTGGTAGTGGTGGTGGGGTGGGAGGATTGGGAAGAAGGGAACAAGCTTTTCTATGAATACGCGCCCCCTCCACACACACACACACACACACACACACACACACACACACACACACACACGCGCACACACACATACGGCACCCCGAAACCCCCATATCAGCTCCTGTGTTCAGAGGGCTGCCTCTTCATGAATAATACATCAAAGGCGCTGCAGGGCCAGGTGATGCAGTATGGGAAACTTGTCAGTCCATCAGTAGTGGCCGAGCTGGACCAAAGAGGAGAGGAGAGGAGAAGAGGAGAGGAGAGGAAGGGAGGAGAGGGAGGAGGAGAGGAGAGGCGGGTCTGCTGTCTCCATTATGTGCATATAGTACTCATCACCACAACGTACCAATTCACAGTCATTACCACCATGTTGATAATGCTGTCAGGGCTGCATACTTCCTTCACTGAGGTCATTCAGTCGCTCACGCTGATTTGTCCATGAGGCCCATTCTATGTGGCCATTACTGACTATAGTGACTGGCACTATTATGCTGGATTAAAAGGAGCTGTGACTCTCTAATGAGGTAGCACTGACCTGAGTGTCTGTCCCACAGTCGCTTATCAGATCACGGCTCACTCAATGCTGAAATATGGGCTAGTCTTAACTTGACAGGCACAGGAGAATCCCCCTCTTTGTTTCAATATTGTATTACTGTCTAGAGTAATCACGGCGACGAGGGACCTGGCCTTGTCAGCGTGTCATAAGTCACTTAGTCACCAGATTGTTTAAGTGAATTGAAGTGGCAAGGTCTAGAGCAGCATTCCAGAGATGCCTTTTGTCTCCCTCCAAGTGTCCATTGCAATTTTCAACTCGTCGGACCGTACGACAGTTTTTGCCGAGATATTAACCGAAAATGATGCGCTTTTTTTTTTTCTTACAGTGATACATATACTCGCTTTCGACCCATATTTTTCCAACAGACCTTTGACTGGGAGTCCTGTGAGATTTTCCCATTTTGCATTAGGCAGTGAACAACCAGGATCCATCATGAAATCAAAGGCTTTGGGAGGCCTGAACTGAATACTGATCGGAGGTCTGCAGTCCTGCTGGGCCACTGCAGAGACAAGATCCTCTTCAGAAATGGAATATGGAACCAGCGCTTTGATTCCACTCAAATTCAGAACATGAACAGCCTCAAATTTAGGATCACAGAATGAGTCCGCGAGTGAAGTTAAGCAAACTAGTATTAATTTCAAGTAGAGATAATGTATATCGGTGCCAATTTTTAAAAGAAAATAATACGTTACTATAGATTTATGAGGGTAAAAATACTCATTATTGGACTACGTCCCACTGAGATCGGTCCGTGTTTGTGTCGACACATGCTGTGCTGCCTGTGTGTGCCCTCTCACTTCATTTAATGATCATAGTGGACACTCACTCCACTGCTGACCCACTCCAGTAATACGACACTGCAGCGTGCCATATTATTCTAACCTGGAATATTACTGCCGTTGACCTTTTCAGAGGCGGTGACCAGACGTAAAATCCCAAGTTGTCTGTGATGAATGGCATAGTTTTGGAGTGGCTGATTCTAAAGGCATACGACACGATCAGTCCCCTCTCACGTCCGCTTCCTGTTGGCGTTGACAAACAAGGCTTGGATTTCTCAGCATGCCAGGCATTCTTTTCACCCTGTCTTTCCTGGAGTTTTGAAAGGCCTCTGAGCCTCCCACCCAGAATCGCCTAGCAGAAAGGCACACAAAGCTACGGGGTTATTCAGTTTGTTCTAAGCTCTCTTCCCCATCGGCTGTTTGCCTAGTAATTCAATTCAGATGTGCAGGATCCAAAAACATGTTTGCTTGAATGAAATCCACCCCTCCACCCACATTGACCAAGGACTGTGCTTTTCTTAGCGGTGTTCCAAGTTGGACAGCCAGGCGAGGTACTGCCACCTCGGCCTCTTCGGCTTCAAAACCTCTTAACAGACAGACATCTTTTCTCCGCACCGGCTCAGCAACTTTTTGCTATTTTTTTTTTTTTCATCGTCCTGCTACTATGTCCACTTCGCTCTAATACCAGTCGTGAGTGTCGTTACATGCTAGCTGTGAGGTATTATGCTATACTGCAGACCGGTTTTCAACAAGTCCGTCTATGTAAAGAGCGTGATTTCTGTCTGTCAATGTAGATACCATCTGGTTCCAGGTCGCTCTTTATCCGTCCTGTCACGTAGATGTTGTTTATATTTAAAACACGGCTCGTGTTCCATGTGGTTTCCTTATTACACCTTGCCTGTGGATCATGAAACCAGGCATATGAAGCTGTCATGGGCTGGATGAATATTACCTCTACACATAAAGCAACTGAATGAAGCTATTGATGCGTTAGTGTTTAGTTTTTAAGCCACGATTGAGCCATTAGTCTAGTTTTTCAATAACCGCTTTTTGTGTTCGCAGGCCTCCGGAGAACTTCATTAATTTGAATGAACTTAAAATAATCGGTTTGATTTCACATAATTTAACCCACTCCAAATTGCTCTGATTTAGAGAGAGGAATCCGCTTGATGAGGTAACCATCTCTGTCTGTAACGGACAAACTCTCCTCTCTGGAGATGGGCTCAACAGGTAGGATGCAGGTCAAAATAGTTCTGCATATGTACAACCTGCGCACTCGATTTTACTCCATATTCCGTTGGACTGCCTAACTGAAAGGCAGACTGGAGTTGCAATGTTGAAACTAGTGCCTCCGAACTTAGAAATCTGTTCAGAGCAAACACACGATTGGTGTATTCCAGAATATGAATAATTAATAGGCATCATTTCGAATTCTCACTGAACTGCTTCCCAAAATGTGTTGGCACCCAGGTCTAGAGGTCTCAAACAGCCCCCACAATATAGGGAAAATTCAGGCACATTGTACATGAAGTAGAACAACAAAGCATAACTCAAATATACATGACATGTGGGACCTGGGATTTCGACCTCGTCAGTCAACATTTTTTTCTGCCATGAAGCTATATCAAAGCCTTTTCTATGTCATATGAAATCTTGTTCCTTTGCACATCATATGCATTGACCTTATGTGCTCTAGGTATAGAGAAAACATAAAGCCCTGCTGTGAGTGAAGTGATCTTAATATAGTCTTGTTTCACAGTAGTAAATATTTTCCTCACTGCATCTGGCATTACCAGAATCAAAGTGTGCTTTAGACGTGGGAGAAACAAGTTTGCTGAGGATTTAAAAGGAGGAAAAGGTTGGACCTTCCTTTAAAAAAGTGGCAGAAAAAGCATGGCTAAGATTTGGAACAATTCTAAGCAGCGTGAAGCAAGAGAGTGTACAGAAGTCTCAATGCAAACCTTGTTCCCTACCAGACCACGTTGGAGAGACGAGAGGTTGAGAAGGGGGTGGGGAGGGATATTGAAGAAAGGTTAGGCTGGAGGAACAAGACTCCTTTCTCCCCCCCCACCCCTTGACCCTCCCATGTGACAAGTTGAGCCAACAAGCGCTCTATTCAGCAGGGCAGCCAGGGGAAATGACTGTGAGGCTGAACGCTGCCTAATGAAAGTAGAGACGTTGGTTATTATTATTATTGTCTTCGTCAGCCTCATCGTCGTAATCCTGCGCAGGTCCGTGAGCGGCGCTCGGGCCGCAGTCAAGCATCTGCACTTTGTCAATGCACCGTGAAGCTTTGTTAAAATAACTAAAGCAATAATGTGACTGCTGCAAGAAAAAGGAAGTAGGAAAAAGTTTCATCCCTGGACTTTCTATTCCCCAACCCCCCCATCATGATTTATAGAGTATTGTCAGTGTTTTCACAACTGTTTAATTGATAGGTTCATCTATAAAGTGGCAGTTTACTCCCATGATATAAGCCAGGGCGACTGCTTCCCATCAATGGACTGCTGACAAAATGTGCAGTAGATAATGTTTCCAGTTGTTTATGGGTATTCAGTTTACCTTAGCCTGATTGTGTGTGTTTGTTTGTGGGTTGCTGGTGTGACTTTTGGACTGGTGGCGCTGTTGTTTTTCTTGTTGGACTGAACAAACAGTTCTCTCCTCCACTAAATGACCGTAATGGTCTTGGCATGTGTCCGCAAGGCTTTTTAGTGTTCCTTGGTGCCGGTCCAGATTGCATCACAGGGCCTGTCACACGCACAGACTGTGTTGTTTACCATGCAGGAGATTCACACATGATGGCTCCTATTCGCCTAATGATCATGCGCAATGTGTAGGAGGGTGATATGTTTGACTGTTTCACATGATACTGAGCTATAAGCATGTCACGTCTCATGCGTTACACAGAGGTGACTGTATCAGACATCGGATTCAGTCATGTGTCAGTATGTTTTGAACGTTATGTGGCAGAAGCCTCATAAACTCTGTATCCCCCTCTCTTTTTTTCTCCGACTACAGTCCAACAAGGTCCCAGTGGTGCAGCATGCCCACCACGTCCACCCACTGACTCCCCTCATCACCTACAGCAACGAACACTTCTCCCCCGGCACGCCGCCCTCACACCTCTCCCCGGAGATCCTAGACCCAAAGACAGGTAAGCTGCCTCACGGATGGACGTGTTGTTAAGCCAGACTTCGATTCACATCATTACACGGCTTCCCCCATGAAAATAGCATCAGCAGGTGTGTGTGTGTGTTAAAGCTTGTCGTCCTGTCTGACACCTGCAGGTATTCCCCGGACGCCTCACCCATCGGAGCTCTCTCCATACTACCCCCTGTCTCCCGGTGCCGTGGGTCAGATCCCACACCCTCTGGGCTGGCTGGTGCCACAGTGAGTTACTTTTACTGTCAGCACTTCTGTTTTGTTCTGAATAATTAAGAATCTATCTATTGGTACAGTAAATCAAAACTTCAGAATATTATGTTGACTTCTAAAACTATATCAACATGCCCTTATCTAAGAAATTAATTACACCAGGTATACGGGACATATTTTATGTCCTTGCTTGTTTAGTCAGCTGCTATGAAGTGGTGTGTTATCACAGAAGTAACCTATTAATGTTAGCTAATGAACATTGTTAGCTTAGTGGCTACCTTAAAACAACTACTTAGGGTGTGTTAAAGTTTGGGCAAGCACAATTACTATTTTGTTAAGGTTAAGTAAGGAAAGTGAGGTTTGGTTTTGGTAATGAATAGAAAAGCATGAAAATTTTGGCAAGAGTGATAAATTGGTAAGACGAGACGAGCGCTGGTGTCTGGTAAAACACTCTGAGGATGTGCAGGTGTTCGCACCCTCAACCCTCCCAGTGCCTTGGTCCCTATAACTCTTTGAATGCTGTTACACATCTGTTAACCCAGCAAAGCAAATTGACCCACAGTTTTCACTATAGGCCACTGTTTTTTTTTTTTAATTTATTTGTTTTTTTTTTACTGTTTTATGCTCCCTAATCTAGGTGCAGGTGTACCATATCAAAACAATAATACATGAAAATATTTGGGTTTACCAGGAAGAGTTATGAACATTTATGGGTTTTGCTACGGGTCTTGTAATCAATTGCAACGGTGCTGTTCCGCAAGCAGGGGATTTGAGTTGATGAGTAGAGGATTAGTGCTGGTGGGTTAGCTGTCAGCTGTGTTTGATCCACCTTACACTCTCTCTCTCTCTCTCTCTCTCTCTCTCTCTCCCAGGCAGGGCCAGCCCATGTACTCCATCCCCCCGGGGGGATTCCGTCACCCCTATCCAGCGCTAGCAATGAATGCGTCCATGTCCAGGTGAGTGGCTCATGTTCAGCAACACCCCCACCCTCCCAAAGGGAGATATCTAATATCTGCTGCTTAAATGACATGCTGTAATCACATTTCTCGTGCTTTCTTTGCCAGGGCTTTTAAACAGTATTGAAGGTGAAGTAAATGGCCGATGTGCAGTGGAATAATTTAAAACTCACATTGTTAATTCACATTGTTAAACTGTCGAGGCAGTAGTTTGAGGAAATAGCCTGAATCTTATTTTCGGTGCTTGATATTTCTCTGGCAGAGACGTAAAATGGGGTTTCAGGCAAAATTGCCCAACATTAACAGGCCCAATGTACTTTCCACTTCTGACACGAGATCATCAGATCAGGGCCAGCCAGTGGTGTCAGGACTACAAAGGAATGCGAGGTCTAAGTCTATCAGAGACAAGTTGAGCCTCTTAAATAGAGTGAACACATTATTGGCATTCAGTACCCCTCTCTTCAGACAGTTCTGTCTTTTCTCTCAGAGCTAAACTTCTGTGGTCAGGCCAATGTTCTGAGCCACTCCACTACACACACACAAAGATGAAAGGGCTGAGAATCGATTAGGACAAATCAAAGCTCATCTGAACCTACAAGTCCCATCAGACTTAACTCTCTGACCCTCTGTCAAAATTGGAAAGATTTGTAGCGAGCCTTCCGGTGTTAGTATGAAATGAAATATTCAAAAGGGCCTCTGTGATCAATAGTATCTGTAGCTCCAGCCTAAGACTATAAGATGGACTGAAACAATCAGAGAGACACCTCACACTCTCCTAAATACACCAGAATTACACCCCGTTGTTTAATATACAATTTTATGCCTCAAAATAAAATTAGGGCATGCCAAATACTGCATCTCAGAATTTTAAGAGTTCAAAATGAATGTTAATTTGAAATGTTAACCAGAGAATTTGATTTGGATGGAAATGGCATTCCGTGGCTTGCGATGGTAATTTGACAGGTACAGCTAAAACAAAAAGAATTTTAAGATTATGAATTTTAAGGGTTAAATCCTATGGACACAACATAAGCCTGCATAATACTGCAATTTCCATGAATGTTAACACGGGCAATATTTTCAACATTTTGAGCTTGACTGCACTCCCATCACTTGGATCAGCAGTGAGTGATTTATCAGGCACCGAGTCTATAAAAATACAGCAGGCTTAGGTTTACTCCCAGAGGAAAGCGATGGCACTCCCTTGTTAACGTAGGGAAAACTGTAAAATGCATCTCAGGTGAAATTGAAATGAAAGCGCAATATCAGACCTTCATTCCCACAGATATGTTATTAGATTGCATTGTTTGGAGACTGCCTACTTGATGTAGGGCTGTTTATTGGTGCACAATCAAAATGTGAATATTGAGTGAGCAGTCAAAACAAGCAAAAACATCATTATCTATCTGTGTGTGTGCGTTTGTCATCTGGACTCGGCTTGAGCTTGTTGCTTTTTACCCCTTACCAAAGTATCTTTCACCATGTAAATAGTCCTGTACCTTTAACAGTAGCTGATGTTCGCCTAGAAAAGCTTCCGTAATTGAGGTAACATTGGGTCTGAGATGCAGCTAGAAGCATATATAGCATAAGGTAAGGCGGGTGTCTCTGGACGCACATTAAGCTTTAAGTACAAGGCTGTGTGTTGTGACTCATGACAGTCTGCGGAACATTTTATAAGACTTTGCAAAACAGAGGAATTTTCCAAACTAGCATGAATTTAACAAGAGTGTGTGATAGAGGTGTATGGGACTTAATTTCCCCCTTTGTCCGTTACAATGCCCCATTGTATTAACAATTGGAAAGTGAGAGAGACACTTTGTGAAGGTGTTCTGTGTAGACGGCTGTCGAACGCCCTCCATGGTCTGGAACGTGGTGAGGAAAGTGGTTTCAGGTGTCACGGCCATGCTGTCACCATGGTAACAACACACTCCACTTTTCTCTAGCCACGGCTGAATAAAGGGGCTTTTGAAAAAGTCTTTATTTGAACAAAAACCAAGCATGTAACTCATTGTGTGTATGAATGTTAGGCTAGACAGACATAGTAAGCACAGTGAATTTCACCTGAAGGCTACAGCAGGGAGGTTATGTGGCAAGTTGGTCCAAACCCTTTTAGTCACTGTTAAAATGCTGCCTTCCTTTGCCCTCAGCTTGGTGTCCAGCCGCTTCTCCCCCCACATGGTGACTCATCCTCCGCACAGCCTCCACCAGACCGGCATTCCCCATCCTGCCATCGTCTCCCCGGCCATCAAGCAGGAGCCCAGCGGAGACATCAGCCCCTCGATGCACGCGTAAGAACAATTACATAGACATACAGTCATCTTATATATTAAAAAAAGATTCTTTACGGTTGACGCACAATGTTTACCCTTGTTGTCTCATATTCGCCAATGCCTCCAAACCCATTCACAGCATCTGTCAAATGTGTTGGATTAGCAGGAAATCCCCCGGGCCTCCCAAGAAAGAAGAAGACAAGAAGCCTCATATCAAGAAGCCGCTGAATGCTTTCATGCTGTATATGAAGGAGATGAGGGCCAAAGTAGTGGCGGAGTGCACTCTGAAAGAGAGCGCTGCCATCAACCAGATCCTGGGAAGACGGGTAAGCAGAGTATAGACATAGACGTGTGTGTGTGTGTGTGTGCATCTGTGTGTGTTAGTCCACGCTTTTACCAATCCTTTGATATCGGTTATGCCTTTGTCTGCAGTGGCATTCCCTATCCAGAGAGGAGCAAGCCAAATACTATGAGCTGGCGAGGAAAGAGAGGCAACTCCACTCCCAGCTCTACCCAGGATGGTCAGCACGAGATAACTATGTGAGTAGGACAATGAGTAGAAGAAGAGTGGGGTTACACGAGCACCCCTCTTTCTCATTCGGAACAGTCATATTTGATTGCATCAGTAATTATAGTAACACTTTTGTTCTCATAAACTGAAGTTGGCGGTGGCGTGGCAGTTTACTTTCACTTTGATAGTGAACAGTTTTTTTTTTTTCCCTGACCACATTGTTTTGTTTATCTGCGCAGGGAAAGCGGAAAAAGAGGAAGAGAGATAATAAGCCAGACTCAACACCAGAGGGTAAGGGGCCTTTTCTTTCTGACCTTTTCTTGTCAAATTGGGATAGGGCAAAAAAAAAAACTCCTGCTGAAAATAACACACAGTGAGAGCTCCATTTTACTTACAAAGCTCAACTGATGGGTCCAAGCAACCTGTGACACAACACTTTTATTTTTATTTATTCTTTTATTTTCGGCATGGATCCTTTCCTTCACTAACACTTTTATACTAACTTCTCTCCTCCCTCTATACTTTGACAAGCAGCATATGAGGTTCAGTGCTAATAGTGGCAGGTATGTCTGCTGTTGTGTAATGGCAAGACCGCTGCAGTCTGCAATCCGGTCTAACAGAGCGCTCCAGCCTCATTTCAGTGCACGTTTTTCATGTTCAGCGTCACATGTATGTTTGGTCGTGGTGAGATTTTTTTGTTTGCATCACACATGCATACCATACGAATATGTTCAACATCATGTTCCACTCCCCGTGTTGAACTTTGTTTTCAAACAGATTTGAATCCTCTGTGTGTTTTCGACCTTCCGCTGCTATCATCCTCACTGTTTTAATAACCGCCGTTCAGTTATGTCACCGGCAGCGTTGAGGGGCTTGTACCAGATTTTTTAAGCCAACAGCAAATCCATAATTTACCCTCTTTGTTTCTGTTTTTTTTTGTCCCCCAGACTTCTCGATAAGAACCAAGAAGCAGTGTGTGCAGTACCTGCCCTCGGAGAAGATGTGCGACAGCCCCGCCTCGTCCCACGGCAGCATGCTGGACTCGCCCGCCACTCCCTCGGCGGCGCTGGCCTCCCCGGCCGCTCCCGCCGCCACCCACTCGGAGCAGGCCCAGCCGCTATCCCTCACCACCAAGCCGGAGGGACGCATGCACCACCACTTCCTATCCGGGAAGCCTCCTGGATCCTCGTCCTCCTCCTCCTCCTCTTCCTCCTCCTCTTCCTCCTCTCAGCCCACCATCTCCATCCCAATTGGTACTTCAGGTAGCCATTCGACCACGCCCATCCTCACCCGGCCGATCCCCTTCACCTCTCTGCACCCCTCCATGCTGTCCCCCCCCTCCCCGTTCCACCAGGCGGCCCTCCACTCCCATCATGCCCTGTTCCAGTCACAGCCCCTCTCCCTGGTTACCAAATCAAATGACTAAATCTGCAAAAAGCAATTTTCTCCCCATTTATTGTGCTGTATATTGCTTTTCTTTCAAATAGGTATTAGAACAACTTTTTTTCTAAATAATGAAAAGGAAGAAATATTATTGGTCAATATTTGATCGTCTCCTTTTCTACATCTCTCAATGAAACAAAATGTATTTTTTGTAAAGTTTACTGCAGAACTGGTTTCTTTTTGATGCATTTATCCAATGAACCTCTTGTATAAAAGAACCAATGTACATAAAGTTTCTTTATAAAAACAAAAAGGAACAAAAACACATTCTCTTTCTAGCCAAAACTTGATTAATGTTAGTATTAAGTTTTAAGTCATAGTACTGGCCAATAATTGCAGCCCCCTTTTCAATTCTGAAGTGTGTGCCCCCTTCTTTGACATGTTAAATAAACATTTGAAATTGTTTCTTAAAAGAAATGTCTCATTCTCTGTTTTCACATGCACTTTAGACCACGTTTAGTGACTTAATAAGGAGAGTTTTCTTTAACAAGGTATTGTGGTTTTGGTTATTATTCCCATAATTGTGACCACAACATATTACCAGTTGATAATAGCTGCCTTTTGTAGGTATTTAGAATGTAGCCATAGGGAGCTTTACAGTTTTATTAAAGTCACATTGAAAATGAATAAAAGTCCACGACACACCTGTTACTTTTATAGGCTTTACACTCTGTTCCTGATTTTGTTCTACAGCAGAGATTCTTGGTAGCAGACATAATTGGGTTTTGGTAGCATTATTTGTCTCTCTAGCTCTAAACAAGGAACATCTTCATGAAAACCTTGCTGATAGTGGCAGGGAGTCACAATCAAGTTTAATGTTTAATAAGCTGAATTTAGGCTAACCACACTGGAAAATGAGAGTCTGAACCAGGGTAACAAAATTTGAAGCCAAAAATAAATACAAATAAAAAAATAATAGACATCTGTTCCTTCTTGGAATATAGAGTCCCATAACAACGACAAAAAAGCAGGTCAGCCCCCTCCCCGGCACACCGAACCCTGCTCGCTCTCCCTGTTCCTCTTGCACTTTTACTGCATCTTTATTCACCGTTTGGCACACTGCTAAGGCTTTAATTAACTCAGAGGTAATGGGATGTAGCCCCTGGGACCTCATTAGGCAATTCAATTAGTGAAAAATACACAAGGTAGGTTACAGTTTTTGGTGGCTTTGGAGATGAGGAGTAGTGCCAGGGATGGACCAATTATGTTGGAGCGGGGGGACCGGCCTGGACGAGCACACTGGACTCCCCCCGCAGATATTAGGCTTAGACCTGACCAGGATCTCACCTATGAGGATCTATAGCGCCGGGAAATGCTGTTCAACTGTCTTTGAGCTGATTGGCCCGTTCAGAATGCTAGTTTGACAGATAAAGCTGAGTTAGCACATAGCACGGAGCGTAGCACCATTAGACACAATCAGCTCATCCATAATAACTAAAACAGCATGCTGATTGAAAGACCAGTTTTTTGGGAGTCTATGCTAACTGATTTAAGGTTATAGATGCTATACTAATGATGTTACAAATGTCATAAATTTGTAGGAATTTACTCAAAATGAGAAGAAATGTAATAATGCTAAGTTATTAAACCGTAATGGTGAACGGTCATACTCAGATATTATTATCCCAATGTTATCAGACAAAATTACCACTCTCTCTCTCAGACTGGCATCTTCCTGCTGTGGATTTAAAACAGCAGACAGGTGGACTAAGGATCTGTTTCCGTTTTGGCCCCACGGTGAGGCACCAAATTGTCAGTCTCCCCACTCTGTTTTAAGCAAATCATTAGCCATAATAAGTCTTTGCTTGTTTGCCTTTCTGTCTTACATCATTCCAGGCAGAAGCCATAGTCTCTTGTGCCATGGCTGCCTACTCTGAGCCACTTCACCAATCCGTCACTGAAATTACAGGTAATGAGTTGTCAAAACAGCCAGCCAATCTGTCTCCTCAAGGCCATACATCTATTGCAATGTTCAATTCTCCAAAGACAATCCCTCCATTATGAAGCTACGAGTCTCCAAGCGAATGACTTCAAATATACCGGTTATTCCAGGTTGTTTTGAAGCAAAGCAATGTATTTCTGCCAGCACATTTCCTTACCTGCCCCCTGCTTATTTTTATGTTACCTTGAGTGTTATTTCATTGAAGGGAATTATTAAAATATGTTCATTACAACAAAACTTAATAGATGAAAATCTGTTTACCCTGTTGCATGTGTGCAGTATTTTAATGAGTTAGTACAAGTACATGAGCAAGTAGGATTTAAAAGCATGGGCTTCTTGTTCAGTTTTGACATGGAGTTGCTAATGAGAAGATCATGCTTGAGAAAGGAATAGAATAGACTTCTATTTGAATTGAAATAGCAGGTATGTTGTTCACATGCACCTCTCAAATTGCAATACATCACTGTTTTTACCTAATAATGTATTTGGTTGCCTCTCTACTCAACATCTGCCATGTAAGCACGAGGTCAGATTTAATACATGTTAATTTTGCTCATTAAATTCTTCCAATCTCTTGCCAAGGTTCTTTTTTGGGCCTTCCTTTGATCTTGAATTTATTCCAGGTTAACCCTTTGATATTTCACATGTGTGACGTTGAACTAAGAACTGTCAACTGGCCATTTGAGAAGTCGCTAAAATCTTTAAAATTGCAAGTGATCCGCTGAATAAAACAGAAAGACACAGCCATCGGCCGTATTTAAATGTCCACATTGCCAATCAGAGAAGGCCAATATTGTATTTTCCATTGATTTCATGACCTTAATAGTCCTACTAATACCAGGATATGGGGAATGGTATGTGTTTGCTTCATGTGTGGTTTTCCAAAGTGATATTAATTGATTGTTTCTGTAACATTCACTGAGCTTAGCAAGACTCAGCTGGTGTCTTTGTGAAGATAGGTATGGCTGGCTGTGAGCTTAAGAACCTCCTTAATGTATTATTCATACCCATTTGACCTTAAAGATGGAAATGCAAATGGGTGTCAAGAATGAGAGGGATCATCTGACTTTTCAAATGTCAAATAGCCTGCCACAATTAAGACATATTCATTACAGGAATCCACAGGTCCCCCGTTTCCAGCTGAGATGTAAAACACCTCCAATTAACATTTCGATGATTATCCTATCTCTCAATATCTGGGTAAAGCCAAGCTACTGTACACCCTCGGGCTGAGAGAAACAGCCTTTGTCTTTTATTTTGAGATATGTATGGGCCCCATCACCTGAATGAGAAATCATTATAATATTCCTATAGTATTCTCATATAGTGACTTTAAGTGTGTTTATGGTACTCAGAACTTATAGTGACTGTATTGTACTTTATGGTATTTATTTTGTATCTCTTTAAAAAATTGCATTACTATAATATGCCTATAATATTCATATAGGATAATAGTAACTATTTCTAGTTTGCTGTAATATTTGTTATTCTTAATAGTTGCACAATGTGCAAAATTCCAACATCTTAAGTGTCAACATCTATCAACCCCCCCCCCCCCCCCCCCCCCCCCCAACACACACACACACACACACACATACACACCGGAATCCAGTTAAAATAATAGGCCTATGTTTCACTTTTTTTTTTTTTTTAATTGCTCAGCATGTCACTACTGCCATCTGTCGATAAAGTCGCACAACAGCAACAGTAACGTCTCCGGAGTATTTTCCCTGTCGTGTCGCAGTCGGCCTGTGGGTGGCAGTAACGAGCCGCTGATACAAAGTCTCCTCTGACGCTTCGCCTCTGAAGAAGACCGGGTTGTGTACACGGAAGCAGGAACCGGATTTGTCAACTGTCGACCTGTGTTTGTAACGGCGGATCCTCCTCGCAGTGTTTAGCGCAAGCGGAGGAAAATTAAATATATCTGGTGTGTGTTATTGTGTGCGTGGACGTAATGCGGAGGGTTTTCGTGATACTCACAGTGGTTTTGTGTTGCAGCTTCACCAGAGGTGAGTGGACTTTTGTGTCAGACAGCAGGTTTGGATATTTACTCATTTGCTCTTTCTAGATTCATGACCGACAGCATTGCCAGCTTCAACGTTGATGGAAATTTGAATTTTATTGCTACACCCATTGTTATCCAATGGCTCTTTGCCATATATTTACAGCAAACTTGGAAGCACAACACGTAATGGGGTGTCTTCCGGGTTTTTGTTATGCTGCCTTACAACCTTATAAGGGGGGGTTTGTGTAACCAGCTCGTGTATCAGACAGGTTTGACTCCTCCATAATTCCTGTCAGTGCAGATTAGTGTTTCTCAACCATGTCCTATCGAGACCCAATAGCATACACAGTTTCATTCAAACTAAACACTACAGCTGATTTCAGTGGCTGGTTCTCTTGGCTGGTTGAAGATGCTGGGTCATCAGCTGCTGTAGTGTTGAATAGAAATGAAACCTAGCTAGAGCCACTGATACTGTACTGTAATACATCACCTCTGAGACACTCAACACCGTCAAGAGGCTCTGAAATACTTGCCAAGCTGATACCTACGGCCGTGGAGTCTTTGATGAAAGCAAAAAGTGACAATTCATCCTTGTTTAATGGGTGTAGATTAACATAATAAGGTGTCTAACTATCAATATTAGGGTTTGAGGGATGAACTCAGATTTGGGGCGGGGCGGAGGGATAAAATAACAGTATATTGGTGCATCATTTGTTCTTACCCAGCCATTTCCATTTTTTTTTATTGTGCAGAATGGCTTTCCCTGGTCTCAATATGTTTGAGAGAGGGAACTTTTTTTTTCTTTATATAAGGTAGGCTTACCATTTGCATCTTATAAAGAGCAAAGAATGTGTATGGCTGCCTGGCTGTGCACAGAAACCTATTTTACTGAAGAAAAAAAACCCCAACATATTTTCTGCTGTTTTTTTTTTTTTTTCACTTACAGGAGCACCTTCCCAAGGTAGCAATGGTGCACCCCCTGGTGCCCAAATACAACAGGAAACACCTCCAAAGCCTGAAAAGGGAGGGGAACCAGGGGACCAAAAGCAAGATAAAAAGACAGTGAAAACCAGTGAGATCGCAGTAGCAGCAGATGGAGACAAGGGCAAGACAGAAGCAGACTCGGATAAAAAGCAAGATACAAAGACAGTGAAAACCAGTGAGATCCAGGTAACAGCAGATGGAGACAAGGGCAAGACAGAAGCAGACTCGGATAAAAAGCAAGATACAAAGACAGTGAAAACCAGTGAGATCCAGGTAACAGCAGATGGAGACAAGGGCAAGACAGAAGCAGACTCGGATAAAAAGCAAGATACAAAGACAGTGAAAACCAGTGAGATCCAGGTAACAGCAGATGGAGACAAGGGCAAGACAGAAGCAGACTCGGATAAAAAGCAAGATACAAAGACAGTGAAAACCAGTGAGATCCAGGTAACAGCAGATGGAGACAAGGGCAAGACAGAAGCAGACTTGGATAAAAAGCAAGATACAAAGACAGTGAAAACCAGTGAGATCCAGGTAACAGCAGATGGAGACAAGGGCAAGACAGAAGCAGACTCTGACAAGAAGCAGCCTGGAGGGGGAGCTGATAAGAAGCCACCATCAGACAGTGCTGACGCGCCAGCAGATCACACGTCAAAGGGTGGAAAGGAAATGGAACCTGAGAATGAAAAGTCAGGAAAGAAAAGTTCGAAGGACAAGCCAGAGGATGGGCCTAAGGATACAGCACCAATAGAAGTCGCCAAAGATCAGCCATCGAAGGAAACTAAGAAGGGAGAACAAGCAGGGGAAACTAACAAACCAGAATCAGATTTAGTTGTAAACACCAAGAACGGCGAGCCAAAAAAGAATGAAAAGCCTGCAGTGGGACCCAAGAAGGAAGAGTCAGGAGACAATTCTATTTCTAACCTATCTGGAGTAAAAGATGAGGCAGAAAGCAGTCACTTCTTTGCCTACCTTGTCACTACAGCTGTGTTGGTGGCAGTGCTTTACATCGCTTACCACAACAAGCGTAAGGTACATGGCCTTTAAAATTACTTTTCACTCTGACTTTACTTCTACTTTACTCCTACTTCCTTATAAATCAACTAGTCACATCTAAACCCACTTGCTATGTTTCCGCTGACCCAAATTTCACTGACAAATGTCGTGGTTGTCATCAGAGAACTAATACGTACTTCTTTTTGTTCTAACAATTTGGAAATTATATTTTAGGAAACAAAGAAAGTACGAGCCTATTTCCATTTCAGACCTGTTTTTGAATAGCATGCAGCAAATTAATCGGACCATAATTTAACTTAGTATTTGCTGAACAGTCTAGTAGGAAGGAACCTGAAATGAGAGTTCCATGCAGTGCGCCAGACACTTGGTGTATTTTGATACACAGTGTCTCGTGCACCTTGAGATAGATCTTCCTCATCCTGTTATTCATGGAACTGCCGACAGCCTGAATGCACTTGGAACTCAGTCCAAGTAATTTGCCTACAACTGGTTATTTGGCACATGGGGTCAGCTTGTAATTTGCAATGGTAAATGCACTTTCTGGTGCAAACAGGTACATGGTACAACTGTTTGAATGTCGTTTTCCCCATTTTAACTGAACTGTCTAGTAATGTATGATGCCACTGGCAAAAGTTTGCATAATGGACAAGTCTGGTCTTTCCCATCAGGATATATTGTTGAAAAGTTTGATTCTCACTGGTGTCTCTGAATTATAACATGGACTGTAGCAACAACCTGTCCCAGTGGAAGCATTATAATTTGACCTGTGGTAGTTATTTGGTGTATATTATAGTGTTATTATGATGTACATATCTATTTTTTCAGGCTTTTTCAGGGAAGGTGGGCACTACCTGTTACTGTGTAATGGACACAGATTAATATTTTATTCATTTTTTCTTTCCGTCAGATAATTGCCTTTGTTTTGGAAGGAAAGAAATCAAGATCGGCACGTCGGCCCAAATCCACAGAATACCAAAAGCTGGAGCAGCATGTAAGTTGTTGATAGGAAGAAATGTATTTTCCCTCTCTAGTTCAGAAATCAGTATCATTAAATGTTTTTGTGAGTACTGAATTCTCTCCATTTTTCTTTCAGATGTGAACTTGTGTCTTGAAGCCATTGCCTAGTGCAGCTAAATACACTGTGGGTTGTTAGAAGAAGGCAAGTGGATATTGGTGATAGATATTTTCTTTGGTGTAATCTGTATTGATTTCACTTTCTGTGTTTTAAATGGAAATACTATTTTGTACCTTTAGATGCTTATTGCATGACTATGCAGATGACGCTGTTGCCTTATTAAGGGAATTAGTGAAAATCAATAGAGGTAAAATAAGCATGCTGTTTTTGCACTTGTGTTGTTATGCCACTTGTTAGGCAATCACGTTTTGTCATTTGACCTGACTAAGGTACTGACTCAGGATATTTTAGTAGCAGATGAATTTATTAGCTTTTCAGATTCCAACCTTGTTTGTACAGTACACTAGTGATTGCATTGCGTACCCAAATAAGCCATTTGAATTACTGTAAGATATTGGCATTGCACCATTCCATTGATGAAGGACCTTCTTAATGTGTATCAGATAAATTTAGCATTTATTTTACAAGTATAAAAATTGCATTTGGATGTACTGAAGTACAATGTTGGGATGTCTGCTTGCTTTCACGACCAAATGGTGTTGGCCAGATGAATGTAATAGTGACCTGTTTTCCTAATGAGAGGCTAGCATAGTGCTCACCCACTGTAACTCCCTAAGGAGGAAAGGCGGGGACATGTTTTTCCGTATTTAACTGACAGATTAAGCCCACTCTCAAACTGACATTAAACATTTTAATGATGATTCAACCACTGGTGGGGTGTTGGGCACACATCCTCTTATTTCTCCAGGCTGTATTAACATTTTAAGCACAACAATCTGTGTGCTGGGACTGGTGTGGTTGAAATGTTGAATTATCTGTGAACTCTGAGACAGTCTGGTTCCTATGTGGGTGTCCAACACCTCTATAGCTGATTAATTTAAAGCCTTATTAAGCCTTGTATCAGTTGCTGTTTTATGTGGGAACTCCAGGATCCAATGTTGATTTTTTTTTGATTGTTTTGTCTGGGGAAACCGGACAGCAGTTGCACTTTTTGACAGTTGAGAGTGCAATATTGGAGAAAAATCATGGATGTGGGCATACGTTAATCACTATTGAATTGGATTAAATCTTTACCCTACAATAGCTGTGTGTGTTTATGTTCACAGTGATGACATTCCCCAAGGAGATAACTGACCTGTGCCAAATTGCAAATGGTTTGACTGAGTCAGTGTCATTTTCTCTCGTGCCTGCTCCCTGAATCACCACTATATTTCTACCGGAGTTCCATTTCTTACAGAGCTTAATGTTCGCTATTGTTGTAATATTATGGAAAGCCGTTTCTGCTTAAAGTAAATAAATATAGCATTTTCTTTTTTATTATGAAATATGCAACAAAACAATCATTTCCATTATCTGATTTCTCACAATACACAGCTCTTAATATAAAGTATTTTACATTCTTCAACATGGGAAGTATTCCACCAATGAAATTTCTAGAAGGTAAAAATTTGAAAGAATCACTGGAACATAGTCATAATATAACATAAGATTAAGATAAGATTAGATTGTTCTTGCATACCTGTAAAATTAATTATTAGATGTTTTCATTTTCATAACTAAATGGCTTTAGTCAATTTAGTGGCTTGCTCAATGGTATTTATTTTACTTTACAGGAATGGCTATCCATATCCATTATCCTGCTGTCGTTCAAATGTAGATGTGGTTTTGCACACTGCATTTGTGTGTGCTGGACCGAAGATCAACATTGATATTAAAATAAATGCCTTTTGAACTTTCTGCCTCAAATGATTTGTATCCATTAACTGCCCTCACTGTCACAACTGCTTCAGCTGTAGAGCTGATTCATTACTTTCCTGAGTTCTCACCTCTTACTGTAAATCACTGTACACTGAGCCTGTCATCCTGCAGGCCCATGACAATTTAGCAGGGAATAGATTAGGGCCTATCATTACTTTACAGGACTAAACAGCGGACTCATCACAATCAAAAGCTGTCATGGACATGAAAGACCTCAGTTGAGTAGACAAAATCGTCCTCGGTAACAGGGTTACCCAAGCTTTTTCAAACCGAAGTCCTCCATATGATATGATTTTGTCCCAAAGTTTTTAATGTGGTTAGATATTTGGTGGAGAACTGAACCAAGTGTACAACAGCCACATCCATATATTCCTAAATTGTGCACAATTTCAAAAATCCCCTCAAGGCCCATACTTTCAGAACCACTCTCAAATAACAGCATATCGCTTCAAATTGGCAGCATATTCCTGGCCTCCTCCTCATAGATGTCCGGTATTTCCCCCATGGAGGAGGCCACCATTCGGACCGTGGTGCACCCGCGGAGCTCTCTCTCATATCGGATGAGCTGCTTCCAGAAACCGATATTCGGCCTCACCATGGGCCGACAAGACTTCACCCATCTGTAGGCGTCCAGCAGAGTCATGTCGCGCTGCTTCATCAGATATGCAATACAGAGGGTGGCGGAGCGACTCACGCCGGCGTTGCAGTGCACCAGCGTGCGGCCGCCGCGCTCCGCGACCTGCTGTATCTGACGTGCCACTTCATCAAAGTGCTCACCGAGAGGAGAGGCCGGGGAGTCGGCCACAGGGAGGTGGATGTACTCCAACCCGGGAGGAGGCGTGCTGCAGCTCCGGGTCTCGGTCACATTGATGATGCAGGTTATGTTGAACCGAGATACCAGGGAGGCATCGTTAGCCGCCCTGCCGTTACTCAGGTAGAGTTGATCGGTGACTTGGCACAGGCCAGACAGTGTTGCGGGACCCGACTGATGCATACACAGCATGTACGGCTGCCTCAATCACAGTGGCCCAGACAGCTAGTGAATATGAAGTAGCAGACTAGCAGGAAGCTAAACTACACTCACAAGACACGCAGCATCACAGCGTGGTGTGACTGCAAGTTAACGAATGTAAAGTAGCCGCTTGTGTGCCGCTCTGCAGTTATCGCGTGGATGTAACGATCCACAGAGGTACAACGACAATGTTGACTCTCCAAATATGCTGGTCGTTTGCCAAGCAGCCTGTTAACACTGTTGTAAGGCAACTCGGCGAGGCCAAACTTATGTACGCGCTCACGTACACTATCGCCCCCAGCTGGATGGGGTATGCATGGACTGGAAGTTTTGTTTACATGTTTCCTGATTACCTATGATCTACTGTAACAGTGGTTCCCAAAATGCTTGAGGAACTTGTAGGGGGTCTACAGCAACATGCAGAAAAAATAGTAATATTGTCAATAGGTTTGAAATATTACATAATGAGAGAAATGGACCGTATGAATTGTGGCTATAGTTGTATAGCCATCTACCTACAGTAGACAGGTATACAGGTTTGTACCTACAAACCTACAACCTTTGTACCAATTACCAATTCTAGCTGTGGAGGATTAAGTCCGCCATTTCAACCAATCAACCAACCAATCAATCAATTAATCAGCCAATCAATCTATCTATCAAAGCACAGAGAAAAAGAAGTAAGTGAATAAATGTATTAATAAATCAATTAAATTGATTTATCAAGTATAAATAAATTGGGAACTAAATGAATTAATAGCCTAATTAAATTTAAATAACAAAGATAAAAGGAAATATATGACTATAAGATGAATAATTGTTTTGTTTGTTTTTCATGCATGTATTGAATTTATTTTATTGCATTTGAGTTCATTTACCTCCAACATAATGCTAATGAGGGTGTGTCAATTAAATCCTTGTGGGTTGTACTGGTTGTACCCAGGGCCGGATAACCAACCACAGGGCCCCTGGCACACATGTCCTATTGGGCCCCCCGTCCTCTCAGTACACACCCACACACAGTAACTCAAGATACCAGCCTGTTCACAAACAATACAAACATAAACCTTCTACAGATTCAAAGTAATCTGAAACTCATTTTTAGCCATTACAAACTGCCATTCCTTCTATCTAGAGCTCGCTTATTCAATTTGAAAATTATAAAATCTGTCCAACAACAAGGCAAGCTTTAGTTTTAGGTGGTGGGGCTTCCCTTTGTTTACATTTGGATTGCAAGTTGTGGCTTTAAGAAGGCAAGGTGACAGGTGGCGGGAATGCAGGACCAAAAACATTGTTAAATGTTGAAATTTATTGAAAAGGGACTCAGGATATTTTGGGGCCCCTGGTGGTCTGGGGCCCCAGGGCATGTGCCCGGTCGGTAATACAGGCATGGTTGTACCCATAGTCCTACCTGACTCACGGTTGATCAATATCTGCCTGTGTAGATCATTGCCTTTACCATGCTCTCACTGTTTATATTGTTTACATACAAAACTAGTTAGCTAGAGTACAAGTGATGGCTTGGTACAGGCAAAGGATAGCTAGAGAGACTTGTCCTTTGTCAAACAAAGCTGAAATGAATGTCGTTATTTGCTTTTTCTCATGAAGTTAGTCTACTGGCTGAGAATTTGGTCGAGCTGCTCTGGCTGCAGGACATAATCATCTGAAAGTGTTTGTAAAGGGCTGAGTCTTCACTGACTTTGCTGGTTTGATTAGCCTTCTACTCCTGAATCTACAATACCAGCCAGAGATGGTGAATAAAATTAAGTCTCTGACCACACCCACCAACTCATCTTATTAGCATAAGGGAAGGGAAAATAAATAAATATAGGCTATTTAATGTGTATTAGTGTATAACAAAAATAGATTCCTCTAAGTTAGGAATTAAATTACTATATTAATTTTATCTTGTTATTTATTTGTTCATTAATATATTTATTTCCCAGTGTGTCTATACTTTTATTGATTTTTTTAAATGTATTTAGCCTATTTATTTATGTCCCTTTTTCAGTGTGCTTTTGTTTATATTTCTTTAGTTTATATTTGTATTTCCCCTTTTCTATCTATCAATCTATCTATCTATCTAAGAGCTGAGGTTTTATAGCTAACCTAAACTATTATAGCTATTATTATTAACTAAGTATTTAAATCTAATTATTAACTATTATTAATTAAGCCTATAGCCTATACCTTTTATTGATCAATCACAAAAAATAATATACAAGTGTAGCCTACACAACGACTCGACTGGACTTCCTATTATCTTCCTGTAGAGACTCATAGTGTGTCTGACAGCCAGTGGACTTACTGACTTTATGGTATATCGTATCTTTTTATCTCCTATGTAGGCTACTCCTCTATAATAGGCTAGTTAGGGCTTATGGATTTGCTGTTATATTTAGGCCTATATAATGTCCTTCTAAAATTTATTCTAGGGTTATAGTTCTTTTCCAACCAGCTACAACACACAGGCCACCTCTTGTTGTAGCCTGTAGCCTGTTGTTACTCAGCCTATGGATTGAATGAAATGGAGACTACTTTAGTGGACTTAGATGACGAGCTTTCTTCTTCCTCTCTATAAGCTGTGTATACCTTATGAAAAAGAATTATAGGCTACTCATCTAAAGCTGCATTTTATAAGAATAGTCTACACAAATATCACAGCAAAACTTTAAGTCGCTGTAGGAATATCACAGCGATATTATAGTAGATTAAAAAAAACCAAAACCACGATAAAGTCGCTATAAATTCACTTATGAGTACCACGAACACACTACAAATCCCTATAGAAATAGTATAGCGATATACCATAGCGTACAAATACCATAAAGTACAATAAGGAGGTCACTGTTAACTCTTCACAACTGAGCATCACAGACACACTGTGTCCCTAATATTACAGCAATATTGTGGTGATTTCTGTAGCAGAGCCTGTATGCTGTGTGTTAGTTGTGTGCCTGGTGGAGATGATGCCCGGAGGCAGTCCCACCGCTCGGTTGCCCGGGGAACACAGATGGTGGATGAAGGGCGCATACAAAAGACCGTAAACCTGTGGCAGCTGGAGACCGAGACTATTGACTATTCAAGTCTAGGTAGCCCTGCCTACTCAAAGCCATCTGCGTATACTGTTTAATTCCTCCGAACCAAACACTTTTCTTTGTTCAGGAGCTTCCGTCTCCACTTAGCCTATATTTTCCCTGGACTCGTCAGTGCGCAGCTGTTTGTGGCACTCCCAGATTTGCTTGGCTCAGCTCGGCGGCCATATAGACGAGGCTCAACCGCGGCTTATGTTAGTGCGTAACGTGGATGCGGGGTATAGGCGACCGGTCCCGCTTTTTTGAAGGCGAAAATCACACAGACGGCGTCTATTTGCAAGCTCGACAGCTTTGTCTTCAGCATGGAAGAAGGTCTGATGGTGGCACCAAACGCTCTCGTCGCACCATTTGATGCTGCGGGACAGGTGCATTCTGAACCTGGAGATCACTGGTAGGAAAATGGCTATCTAGGCTATCCGAATTCCTATTATTGTGTTTTTGTGTTTTTTCATAAAACGTTTCATATCATTTGGAGAAAACAATTTTGATCAATTTTTATGTAAAAAACAAACAAACACCAAATAATAATAATAACACTGATTCGCTCAACTGCCTCCCGATAAATGGGCCAAATGTCTTTGCTTGTAACCTAACATCGTTGTAGGTTATACATGTTGTGATATAGGCTTATTTGATATAGACAACTTATTTATCATGTTCTAGGATAGAAGACAGGTTAGACTTAAGGTTTACATTTCATTGTTGACAATAGAGGCTATATATATATGTATATATATATATAGGCCTATATAATCTATAGATGGTCGTCCATCTCCAGGTAGACCTATATAGCTTGAGCTGCAGCCATAATATTTCTGGATTGAACAAGACACATGAAAGGTCTAATTAACAGATTTAATGTCATCCTGAGCTATGGTGTTACATCCCTATGCTTAGGCTATTCCATGATTGTATTTCCTTTATGTTTTTAGAGTGTGGTAAAGCAAAATACAACATCTAAAGCAAGCAAAAGCACAGTGAATCATCTACATCAACAGAAACCACAGATATTTATAATTGATTGCAATCTGTTTGACAACTATTCAATGTGCTGTTGGCTTTTAGGTGGACTTCGCACTGGATACACCTACAGACCAGCTGGCATGTCAACAGTCAGGATACTGGGAGGATCCAAATGGGAAACTAGAGCAGGACAGGTATGTGTACAGGCTGGATTTTCTTTATTAAAATCAAGAGGGGGATACGTTTGCACTGTTACCCAGTATCAGATAAAATACAGCAGGGGGATTTAAATGCATTGTTTCACCAGTTAGCTGAATAATATGAATATATTTAAAGTGGGTCATCTTTAAGCAGTGAGTCTCAGTGTGTCAGATTCAGATTCACAACCCGTTATTTAATAGTCTTTGACCTAGGCCCTTAAGAATCAGCAAAAACAGTGAGAACAAACAATCCTTGGGTAGCTTGGGAGGACAGGTGGGTTGCGTTCCACTTTCTGCTGCTTTGTGTTGTGTGTTCCTCTCCAGTTACGCTGAAGAAAAGGCAGAGCCGGGCTCTCATTGGACCTCGCTGGACTGCTGGCAACATCACTCGACCACAGGCTGCCCTCTGCTGTGCTGCTTCGCACACTGGTACAGTATTTCTCCCAACGCTGTAGATTTACACCGCAGTGACTTTTATTTCCCTTCTATTCACTTTTAACTCTACAGTGACTTGTCATATAACTCCGGATGAATATACCGGCAGTGCCAGATTTTACAGGACTCGTCTTGCCTTTTGTCCAGATATATGTCTCTCTGTGTATGTGTGTAAAGCCTCTGTGCTGGATGAGAGTGCCGATAAACGGGGGGTGGACAGATAGAACGTGAGGGATTAGTTAAGTGTTGATTCATAAATCTCTGCCACATTTGCGGCAGACCTTTCCAGAATTATGGTTAAGAGGAGAGATAAACCAAGCTGAAAGTGGAGACCGTGACCAAATCAGATTGGCATAATCTGCTTTTGAGGTTCATTACTCAACATTATGCAGGATTATCCTGAAAAAGTGTTTGTCAGTTGAGTTGCGAGGACAAAAATAACGGGGAATGTGGGAGTGTATTCATGTTGAGTGTTGAGGAGGAGTTGCTGGTGATGGGAATCAGAAATCAGAAAAAATCACATCATCAATCAGCTCAGTATTTCTCTCTTAGCTGCTGTTTCCTCATGACTGTAACAGTTGGCGTGTCATTTCTCCTGCAGTGACTGACGCCCGATGCCATGCTTTTAGATGGAGACGATGAAGGACCAACCTTTCCCCCGCTGTGTGACGGACCGCTTTGTACCGCAAAGACGACTTCTGCTGCCGTTGTGTGTTACTCAAACGGGAGTTGAGGTGTTCCAAACGCCACCACCGCTGCTAGCAGAGAGCCGTCTCGGACATTTCCCTCTCGTCTAAATAGAACCACATTTCATGCCATAAATAGCAAATGGGTGCCGTTTGAGTCCAGAGTGATTTGCCGCAGTGTTTGTCTTTCCCTTCTCCCTTTAAATTTGTGTGAGTGGGGGGTGTCTTTTCCCCCGTCTGTGAATAATACTAACCTAGCTTCATCCACTCCCACACTCTTTTTGGCTGATGAAAGCACTGACACTGCAGTCAGCGAACACCTCTCTCCTGCCTCTTCTGGGGCTGTGTGCTGTGTCCTCTTCACGCTGTAACCTTGGTTACTGTGCCTAACACCTTGCTCACCTCCCGCTACATTTGACACCTTAACTCCAAGTGGTGTTTTAATGGCAAAGTCCTGTCTGGTAATTCCTCATTAGGCCAGCATATATCTATCCCATGCTCTGACACTTTAAGGTGGCAGTCTTAATAGTAGAAGTCTGTTTTCATGTCCAGAATAAGTAGTTTTCTCACATTTTGAGAATATGTGGTTTATAAGTTCATTTTGTTTTCCGATACCTGCTAATTCTGGTTTGCTGACAACTTTTTATATACCGCTCTTCAAAGTTTGACTTGACTGTAGTGTGTGTGTGTATGTATGTGTGTGTGTGTATGCATGTATGTGTGTGTGTGTGCATGTGCGTGCATATGTACTGTACGTGCGTCTGTGTTTGTATGTGCGTGTGTGTGTTCCTGTCTGTTTTAAGGCTGATAAAACATATTTTTGTGTGCAGACAGACAGCACTTGAATCGTACTGGGCCTTATCCCCGAGCTGCTATCTGTTTTACCTCAGTGAGCAAACCTACAGAATGCCTTAAGCTGTTCTTCTGGCATTCCTTATCTACTGAACGTACCGGACAAGGGTCAGAATACTTACAAATGATTCTGAGCGTTTGTTTTAACCTCAGTGAAGTACCAGATGGGTGGGGTTTGCCACATATAACAATACCTGTGATCTATACACAGGAATCACAGGAATGCATTTGAAAAGTAAAGGAGTATACTTTTCTGTGATTGACACCTGCTGGCGTTAAACCCCACTCTGTGATATTTCAGCAAGTTGAACCAAATGCTACTATTTATTTGTAAATGGTGTTTTACCCAGGTCTGAAACATTACTAACAATATCTCACTAATATCTAACAGTACTAATGTCTGCTAACAGATGGATTATTACTAACCTGTACTCTGAATGCTGATGGCTGGCCTTGTTCTTTCTAACACACTGACCTGACTAACCCTCTGCTTTATGCCCGCAGTCCGATGCACAGAAGCCTCTCTCATGATCCTGCAATCCTTCTTCTCCTAGAAATCGGCTATTCAGATTGACCTTGACGTTTGGTTGGGAACGTGTCATTCACAAAAACAAAACAACAACAACAAAGAAACAAGCAAATACAAAATGTGTAAGTGGGCATGGTGAGAAGGGTTTCAGGACTTGGGATGGGAAATGTTATTAACCACAAGATGAAAAAGAGGAGCAGAAACGACTGCCAATATCAAACTGGGTTGACCACATACTTGTGTTTGGCAGAATCCCCTCGATATTTATCTGATTCCAAACGGTATTTCCATGCCATGTCACACTTCACAGGCCGGATTTGTTTCCTCAGAGACCAAATGTGTGCTTCTGCCTGCACACTGTGTGGTCAACCTTTTGAAGGTGAGTGCCTGGCTTGTCGTCGCCACAGGCAGTGCAGCAAGACACAAGCCAAGCAAACCTCTCCGTCTCCGCTACTAACTTGGTGTGGTGAATATACTAACAACGGTGAGGCTGTACCAGTCCACCCCGACTTCTGCTCTCACTAACATCTCCGTTCTCTCTCCGACTAAAACATTTCAGTCCTGATACCTGTAACCGACCTATCACACGTCTCTTTCTGTTACTCCTCGATCAGAGCAAAGCATGTCCTGTAATACCCTGCGTGGTACCACTGTAATAATGAGTGGTGCCATTGTTTATTAACAGAGCATCATATTCCATTTCATGGATGCTTTTATCCAAAATGCATTACAGTACCATGAGTATCCCAGTGAGAATCAAACCCCATAAATCTGCTAGTGTCAGTGACATGCTCTACCACCTGAACTACACAGGGCCACAAATTATGATTGCAATAAATGACTCTCTTCAGTCATTATGAACCAGCAGAGGTGGAAAGTAAGTAAGTACATTTACTCAAGTGCTGTACAATTTTGAGGTGCTGGCACTTTACTTGAGTATTTCCATTTATACTTTTACTCCGACGGCTGTAGTTACTAGCTACTTTGCAGAATAAGGTTTTACATGCAAAACATACAATAATCTCATAAAATATGATGCATTGTTAGAGTTTAAACTACCCAACGGTATATGGAGTAGTTAAACTTGGCACCACCTGGACCACCTACAAAATTAAAGTACTTCTTACAGGTTAATGCCTCAATAATTTAACACTCTGAAAGGGACCGTTCTTCAGAATGAGTACTTTTACTTTTGAAACTTGAGTACAATTTACTTCTATACTTTTACTTCTTTACTTTTACTCAAGTAAAATTTTTAATGCAGGACATTTACTTTTATGGTATTGCTACTTTTACTTAAGTAGAAGATTTGAGTACTTTTTCCACCACTGTGAACAAGCCAGACAGTCTTGTTCCCCAACAAGCTACTAACATGTTCTAAAGTTAAATTAACAGATACTAACCTGAGGAGCTTTTAATCGCTCCCCACACACTAACAAACTAACCTACTAATGAACTAATAATCTAACAAACTAACTAAAATGACTAACTTTGTGCTGAGTGTCACAGAGAATTGGTGGAGCAACCTGTCCTGAACAGGAGGATGTTGCATCACATGACGAATGCACTAACAGAACAAGTTTTAAACTTAGCTGAGTGATTGTGAGTGTTTCTGTGTGTCTATATGTGTGTGGGAGAGTGCGTATGTGTCTATGTGTGTGTGTGTGTGTGTGTGTGTGAGAGAGTGAATGTGTGTGTGTGTGCATACAATTGCTTGTGAGTTTGTGGATATATCTGTGCTTCTGCATATGTGAACTTCATAATATTCCAGTTTGGATGAGTGTCTCTGTGTGTTTTCTAAAACAATAATATGGCATAGCAATGCGGTCCTCATTCACAAATCCACATGGGTCCAGTTTAGCACCAGACTGCCTATCTCAGCAGAACTATCAACCTTGCACTTCTCAAACCACACAATGTGTGGTTGTTATCATTAAGAGGAATTAAATGTACACCACTGGTGTTTTGCACCTTATTGTGATTGAATCAGTTGTCTTCATTATACACTTACTGCTTTTCTAATCGCCTACTATGTAATAAACTACTTTCAGATATAAAGAAAACATGTTTTGTTGTCTCTGTTCTTGATTTTTCCATGAAAAATTGCAACACCCAGGATGTCCAGGATGAAAAAAATCCATGTAACAGTTCATTCCCACAGGCAAGCATTCAAAATGTCCATATGGCAAGTAAAAGTTATATAGGAGTCCCACCCTGGAAAATGATTTCTGCACCCAGCTGGAAGTTACGAGGTATTTTATTTCTATGGCAATGTGAAGTGCCAGCTCCTGGAGTGCCATTTCCCTAAACACCATCTTTACTCTCCTGATTGCTGTAATCATACGGCAGCATGATTACTGCCACAGCATGTTCATAGCATGCAGCGTCCTGCAGTATGTGTTTACAACACCTGTGACTAACAATCTCTCAGCCCTCCTTCAACAGAAAAGGGCGTTTGTCGCAGCCTGCTCCAGTCTCAAGGAGCTAGAATCCAGTAAGAATACATAATGGGGATTATATCATGTTTATCGGCTATTTATGTTTCATTTCATTCGGTCAGGTACTTTTCTTTTTGTTTGTGGTTTCTGTGTTTGAACTACCAGGAGTATTTATCCCAGAGGAGGAATACAGCTGGAGTTAAGGAAAGTGTAATCTAAGTGCCCTAGATTAGTCACATTTCTTTCTTTCTTTCTTTCTTTCTTTCTTTCTTTCAACAATGTATCACACAAGTCTGGCACCATTGTAAATCACTGAAATGCAGAGTAAAAGCTGCATTCATATCAATGAGAAAATATTTTGTTATTCCTATGTCCAGAAGTTACATCTGTAGGTTCATGAGCATTAACAAGCTATGGATGCCATGTCACTAAAAAAAGAAAAACTGTGTGAATGGAAGAACAAGAGAAGTCTACTCAAAGCAATTTCCCAGGGGATAGGGGCGCATTTATGTCATTTAGCATAAAAGTTCTAGCTGTGGGTTTATACCTTATATAGTTACTCATGTTTACAATTGATAGAAGATAATTAGATTCTCATGTGCCACTTCCTAAGGGGGATTTACCCTATAACAGTCTTACTCTGCTGCATACTGATCATGATACTTATGACCTCTGTCACTGTTGTAATGTATCCACATATTTCACATTAGGACACATTTCAAGACTTCCATGCATGCAGTGTTACAGCAGGGGGCAGCAACTTGCCAGGTTAGAAGAGCTGAGGCTGTTTGCTGCAGTGGATGCTCTGCCTCAAGCCTATGGATGTTCTGCCCATATTTACTATACTACAAATGTTTGTGACAGTGCAGCAATTTTGAAATATTCAACCTTTCATTTGATGTTGGCACGCCAGATATTTACAGCACAAGGGGGAGACTGGGGCAATGGCCACAGTGGATTAAAGTATAAATTAGCTACAAACTAAATGTTTATTAATTACTGAAATCTGCATTTTTAAAATGAGATGACCCAGCGAAACACACACAGTTTTTTATCTTGCAAAGGAAGAGTGCAGGACAGACTTGGGTCTCTTAGTCATATGTTTTGAAAAGTGTCTTGTGGAAACTATGCACACAATAAGTTCTTTAAGTATCTCAACTTACAAGGAACCAGTGAATTAAAAAGCAGTTTTCACCTTTAAACTCTTGATACAACACAAAACACACATACACACACACGCTCTCTCTCTCTCTCTCACACACACACACACACGCGCACACACATTCACACACAGATTTATATGATTGTAATTTGGATTATAGAAATATACTGTTTACTATTATTTGTTCCAGATTTCTCACTAATACATTGTATGGGAAATGTATATAAATAAATAAAAAATCCTGCACATTGTTATTAGTCTGTGCTTTTTGTTTTCTGGTCACTGCATGCTCAGGAAATTAAGTTAGAATGTATGTTAGTGAGAGGTGCAAATCAACTTTTGCAAATTTCCTTCCCCCTCTAATCTTTGTTGCTATAGATACCAGGGTCAAAGGTCACCAATGACATTTGAGCCACCAGAGCATTCCTCAACATGGACAGCCATGACCACAGGTGCCATGTCCTCATTTATTCATTCATTTATTTACTCCAGCCAAATGTTCTTTAGCGTGTGTGTGTGAGAGAGAGAGAGAGAGGGGGGTATTGTGTTGCATGCTGACACATCCAGCCCCCCCCCCCCCCCCCCCCCCCCCCCCACCTCAGTAGACGCTCATTCCAGCCTCCTCTTTGCTCGTGTCAGACAAAGGGGTTCTGCTCTCCATTTGAGCCCGATGTGATCCAGATGACGGGGGTTTCCATAGGTAGGAGCAGCGGGGCCCAGGGTCTTCATGGGTCAGCTGTAATTCACCACAGAGCTCAGAGAGCAGAGTCTTAACACACACAACTCCTCACACAACAGTGAGGCTCCACTTATAGTCTTGAATATCATACAAACTCCGGTTCAAAGGCAGGTATGTTGGGATGGAAAACGCTAATCGGCTTAATGATGTTCACTAGTTAATGGTTATTTTTTTGCCAGTCTTTGAAAATACACTGTGTTACGATGTGAATGCTTGACGTTACGGAGACTTGAGTAGACTTGAATGCCACAGAGGCATTTGTGGTCCAGAGAGTGAGCCAGAGAGAAGAAACAGTGTGGGTTGGCGAGGAATAATTCCACAATTATCTCATCGCTTTAGAATTCTGGAGATTTTACCAATTATCTCTTTCCGTTTTACTCTTTCCTTGAGTAAAATGAGGAATGTGTGTGTGTGTGTGTGTGTGTGTACTGTGCATGTGTAAGTGTGTGTGTGAGTGTGTTTATGTGTGTGATCCAGGAGCAGCTCCCTGTAACCAGAGCCTCCATCACAGGGAGCATGTCTGCAGGAATAACAGCACATCGCCTGCAACGGAATTTGTCTCTAAGCTGTAAAAGATGGCGAGGGAGAAGAAGGAGACTAAGCTTGGGAAGTATTTCTCTCCGTGGCGCTGTAATCATTGTGGCAGTGTTCGGCCCTGCAGAGTTTAAAATAGTAAATCCGCTCAAAGACAGTTCAAGGGCTGAATAGCGATTCCTCTCCCCGCAGGTGTGTGTGTATGTGTGTTTATGTATGTGTAAGTGTGTTTGTGTGTGTGTGTGTGTACAAGTCAGCCCCTGTCTGTAGTCCTGAATGAAGACTTGTGAGAATGGTTAATGGTTAATGATTGTTTTTGGTTCTAATGTTAATTAACATACTTGCTGGATTGAGCATCTATTATGAAGAGTTTTCTTTTCTATTTTTTAGGGTACAAGTCTCATTTAGGCCCACTGTATGTTCACTGTTAATGAATTTAATTTTAGAAGCATATATATCATGTCCGTAGTACATGCAATATGCTTGCAACTCCAGCCAAATTAGCACACGTTAGCAGTGGTGAGATGCTTTATTGCTAAATTTACCCCTCTATTTAGCATTAGGGAGGCTGGGGAGAGAGGGAGAGCGCCATGCCCAGACAAAAATCATACAAATGGCTCCCTGGCACATTTTCAATGTCAGCTTAAAGCACCATTACTCACTTCACTAAAACAGCCAATAAACACACTTAAATGTCTCTGTTTCAATGCCAAAGTTGCGCTTTACAAAACATGTTTTACATTACAAGTTGTAACTCACCTCTGGACCCGAGGGCGCATGAAGTCTCAACAGCTTTATGAAGAAACATGTACTGTAGTTTCATACCCAATGTGTACTACTACTTGGTCGTTGATAATAATGTCTTTGTCTCAGTTTTACTGTTGGATTGAGGAAATGGAGCTGTGTCCTCTGGTCGTAATACAAATAATGACAGTGAAAATGTAGGAACCTCTCTGTAAGGCTAAGTAATTACTTGTTAGCTTTTTAGCATAACACATTTAACAAGTACATTAAAGAAGAATATGTTGTGGCAATGCAATTTGCCGCGTAATGTGAAGGGTGATTACGCATAAATTGCAGTTCATTAACAAAAGCTGACTGTGCTCTCATGATTTAACCATTAGAGATGTTTCACATCCCACCCCTAAAATCAGAATTTCCAACAAAACAAAAGATGTTTTATTTTAATTATTGTCATTTTTTCTTATTGCTTGGTAATCTCCTATTCCTTCCTGTACCATAAATTTAGCCAAAGTATTCTGCTACATAGCGGATACAGACAGAGCTCGGAGCCAGTGGCCAGCACTCATATTATTTTGGGCCCCTAGACAAGTATTGGAGAGCAGGGGTGGTGGGGGTGGGGGGTGCAAAATTTGGGTCAGGGGTTGCGGGCCTTTAAATGTACAATGAAGGCTTTAACACTAGGCCAGGGGGAGTTCATGAAAATGGTTTGCAGACTTTTAAAACATTTGAAGAAGAGGGAAATCGACTAATCTCTGTGAACAGGGCAATCTCTGTTTTAACTGGGCTACAGGTTCTTCAGACCTTTGAAACATTCAAGGATTAACACGAGCCACAAAACATGATGTGGTTCAAGCATTTGGGAAAGTCTGAGCGCTCATAAAATAATTGTCCTATTAGGTTTTATGTTGATGCAGAATTAGTAACCCGCATATTCGCCTTTAACCCACCTTTGGCTACAGATGCCTCCAGACAGCAGAATCCCAAAACCACTTTCCTCTTCCCTGATTCTTGCTCCATGTCCTCCTTTTCCTACATCTCCCTCTAAATCATCTTCCATTAAACTATTTGACACATGATCCGCTCGGTCACACCATTTCCCCCCTCCCTCCTGTCTCTTTCTTCCATACCCTAAGTCCTGTTAATAGTGTGAAAATGGTGATATTAAGTCAGAGACCCAGCGCTTCCTAAATGTCTTTCTTTCCCCTGCCTGCAGCCAACATTCAGAGACTAGATAAGCGGACAGGCAGAGAGGACTGATCTATCCTACTGGCTGGTGAATGATGGACAGTAATTAAAAGTTAGCTAATAACCTCTTCACACCTGACATTTCAACAGGGAGGTCCTGGACACCATTATCTACATATAGATTAAACAGCGTAATTGGCAGGGAGATAGGGTTAGGAGGATCGCGAAAGGAAAAGAAAAAAAAAAAAAAAAGGCCAGGCCATCACCAAACCATTAAGCAGAATATCTGAGTGACACTCTGATTTTTCTCCTCTTGCTAATGCGACAGGAATTGAGCTGAACTAAAATGCTAAATGAATGAAGCCTATCTCACTGTGGTTATTACCGGGGCAAACACCGGCCATGGAAAATAGCTTTAATTTCATAATAATTGCTAGATGGACGTGACTCGTTAGAGACACAATGTTCAGAGTGAAAAGAGAGCGAGAGAGAGAGAAGGGAGAGAAGGGAGAGAAGGGAGGAAGGGAGGGAGGGAGGAGGAGGAAGAGGAGGAATGGGGAAAATCAGGCCTTCTGAGGACGAATGCTAAGTTTTGCTGCCGCACACCGCTTTGCACAAAGTCATTGATCATGGATAAACAGCAATACTGTGGACTGGTGAGATGGAAATGGAGGGAAATGGTTACTAAGCACTGTGGAAATATTAATATTTCACTTGGTGTGGCAGTCAACGTTCCTGCCTGACATTCTGCACAGGAGACAGGTTCACATACATGGTTTTGTACTTTCCAAAGGCTCGTGACACAGCCTGTTTTACATTCATGACACATTCATTACATAACAATCAACATTTCTAATGGCTTCAATACTAATGAATGTAATATCCTTCCCAGGCCTGGGGGAAGTGTTGTCATCCTAAGTCTCCATTCAGGCTTTTAGTCCCATGCAATACTTCAGCCCACCAAGCTTTTACCAGGCTCTCACCTGCAGAATGAATTATAAGACTTTTTGTGCAGAGTTTTAAAAATCCATTTAGACTCAGTACCCCCAGCTATATCGTCTATCTAAAACTCCCCGAAAAAGTGTATTGTACAATTTCCTTTTGGCTGGCAAATTGTTCCTATTCCAGCCATATCTATTCCCATATGTGTCATTTTTTTCTGTGTAACATGATCTCGATAAGGCTTGGTACTACTGAAAGCTATTCCAAAACAAAAGTGGCATAATCCAAAATATGAAATAGATACAGTATGTCTTGCACAATAGGCTGAGTTAGGCAAATGGGGAGACAGACACCGCATATATACAAACACAGGCAGTTGTGGAGAACGGAGAAACGGGGTCTGTCCGCACATCAGCCCCGAGCCTCGCCTGTCCTCTCTCAACTCCACTCACTTCCAAGTATCAAGTCAGTAGAAAGTATTATAACAACGGGGTAGTTTTTCAGTCGCTAATGCTGAGAAATAGTTCCCATCTCTGAAAACAGCCTTGTTTGCTTCCTCTAAAATGCATGTCAGGTTGAGAGTGAAGACTGAAACATAAAACATTGGTTAAATGACAAAACATGCTGCAGATGCTTGTGGCCCTTACAGCTATCTAACAGTTAATGTTTAGCTTAAATACTGCTAAGTGTTACTGTTGGACGTTTTTTTCTGACGCTCATTATCATCCTGTGATGAATTTCAAAGCGCCCTTTCCAGATATGAGGCTTATTCCAGCTATAGGAGAGTAATTTAGTCTAATTTTGGAGGGGGTTTTGATTTTTTTTTAAGGCCTATTATTGTAACTGTCCAAAAATGGCAATTACTGCTTGATGCACACTCTGTCGCTTTCACCAAATAGTTGTTCCTTCCACTTTTCTGCATGGGCCATTCATTGAGGGATAATAATGCTTCCAAAACCCCTACATAAAAATAGCCTTTCAAGAACACATAATGGCCACTTGCTTTCTTTAGCAATTCCCCTCTATGTCCCACTGAATTACAATATGTTTCATGGCTGAGTGGTCATGCGTGTTGAGCAAAAGACGTGAGGTTTTATGCAGATTGGCTATCTTGAGGAATGAGTTCGGCCGGTGCCACATTTGGGTGTTAATGGCTAACAACCTTCTTTTCTGTTGTGGATTTGGAATAGTTTTAAACTGAATAGAGGAGGATTACTGAAGATGTGGAGTTTAAGGCAAATACACAGGCACATTTTTAAATTAACAGGTTCAGGGTTCTTTTATGGTGAAATCAATGTAATGACACTGTTGAATTTTCATTGTTCATACTTGACTGCTTCTCATAAATGTCATGAGCCCTTTTATGAATGTTGATTGTTCATATATCAGTGTGTCTCATGAACATCATGAGCCCTTTTATGAAATTACTATGTAAACCTAAACAAAGGGTTAATGTGTTTTTTTTTTTTTTAATTCTCTGTGCCTTTGGTAAGCCCTTCTCTAGCATCCAAAAAGCTGATGACTGCTTCCAACAGTTTAGTGTTTGCAAATGAAGCGCACATTAGAGCAATCACATGGAGCATACAGTATTTGGCTACATCTAATTATAAGTGTTAACACATTGCTTTGGACAGCCAATCACAAGTGCCAAGGGAGACCAAGCCAAATAAACTTATACACTGACTGTACCCTTCCAACAGCCCTGATCCCTGTCACACTGCACGCTCTCGTGTTTTTAATTTATCATAACTTATTTCAGAAAGAAAACTGGTGTTTGATCAAGAAAAATCTGTACTTGTTTGATCAGCTTTACAGAAGACATCAATCAAAACAGATGAAGAACCATATAAATCAGATTAAAATTTTCAGAGGAGTGATATTTTCACATCTCATAGTATTAACACATTTAAGTGTTATGTTCACTGTTAAAGAGTAGTTGTATTCTTTAAATTGATGCAGAAAACTGACTCTGAATTGTTTGGATTTACTGTACATTTGCAATTATGCTGGCTCTTCAAATTTCTAATTTTAAAATGGGCACATATGGATTTTCATGTAAAGACTTCAATTGATATCTGCTGTCAGTAATCTTTTCGTTACATGCTAATGAGGTAAATAAATGTGTAAAGTATTGTCGAAATCCCTTCATTATATTAAACCATTGGCTGTTTATTATTTATAGGTCTTCACTTGAGGAAATCCACTGAATTCTCCTGAATTCAACAAAGGTAATGAAATAGAGGAGTGGAGCGGTGCTCTCCACCACTAGATGTCCCTCTTGCTTTAGTCTATGGGCCGCTGTGTTGTGATCGGAGTGTGTATCTGAGCCATCTGTCCATGACTTGTCTCTCCAGACCTTGAGTTCATCCATCATGTCCAGAGGTGCTAGTCTCTCTAAAACCAAACAAGAAAACATGTCTTTATTCCTCCGCTCCATCTCTCTTCTCAGCTCTTACCTCTTTCCTCTTACTTCTGCCGCACTCTCTTTCTCTCTCTCGTTCTCTCTTTCTGTCTCTTTCCTTCCCTCTACCTTCGATAAAAGGATCACTTTACTGTTTATACAAGGGGATTGGTGTTGTTAACAGGTGTAAGGTAATGGGATCCCTACTGGCAGCCAGGCACACAGAGGGTCGTACCCCCCCCCCACCCCCGCTTCCCCACTCACACCAGCCATACTCTTCTGATGGATTGCACCCGCCATTCATCTAAATTATGTCACTGGCAATGAGCTATCAGTTTAATCTGGCCTAAACGAAGCGCAGGGTTTGTTACTGTTGACACTTCCTCAGCACTCACTTCTTCTCCTGATTACTGTCAGGGCCTGTAGGAGTGACGGCGGTGGGCCAAGCCCGGGGCCGCACCCCCCCCCCCCGCTCCGCCACACCGCTGTGTGTGTGGCCCCATTTTCACTGTCACATTACAACTGTTGAGAAACTGTTATCAGGGACAGGGTGAGGGAAGCACTTTGAATACCATTGTACCATTAACCCTAGCTGACATACATTTACCACTTTTGATGTTAAAATAAACTTCATACTGTACATACAAAATACATTCAGGATGCAAATGGTTGCCTCACCGTTCCAGTAAAATCAGGTTTTAGACCAAAGTGAAAACTAGGCTTGTTGAAATACAAGTCAGCGGTGGGACAGAGGGCAGTCCTGTATGACATGAGAAATTCAACCAGGCTAATGTCAGTGGCTAAATAGAAAGGTGCTCCTTCAGTCCTGCCATTTTAATCCAATCCTGCCATTTTGGATCCCCTGTTTCTCTTTTCTCCCAGCCCTTCTCTGAGCTTCCCCTCCTCCTCCCTGTGTTTAATTCCTTTTTCTCCTGGCGTCCCGTAGAAATCCTCACAGCTGCATAACAGATGTTGAAACTCTTTCTTTCTTTCTTTCATTCTGTCTTTCTTTCTTGCTTTCTCTATATAACTCACTGGCGGCTATGACGATGAGTGAATTCACAACGCTGACCACACAAAGTGCATGAGAACGTGCACATACCAGCAAAACAGTGATTGCCATGCAGGCTGTAATATCATTTACATTCATGACAGTTCTCCCCGCAAGATCCTCTTCCTCTTTATTTCACGCAATCTTGAAATGTACAGCTCGCCTGGAGGGATTCCACCCTGCTGCAGTCGATGCTTTTGGCAAGGCGAGTGATGGGGGACCCCGGACAAAGTGAGAGGGCCCAGAGTGCAAACGGTGAACAGTTACTTTCTGGTCTTTCCTCTCACCGAGCAAAATCATTCCTGCGATCCCTTTGGTGCAGAGGATAGAGTTTGATTCATTGGCCAAATTCCTAAAGCTGATTATTTGACCATTATACTCGTGTGGGTTCATTCATCATGTGAAGCTTGATAATGTGAGGTATAGTGCTCCCCTTTCCTGTCAGCCGAGCTAAAAAACACCTCATGGTTTGGACTCCTTAACTAGATCATGGGGGTGGAGAATGGCAAACAGCTAAGAAAAGCACAAGCAGAAATTGAGAAGAGCGAAAGTAAAGAGAAGACACCGAGATTTAGACTAGTTTTGCGAGTCGCTGGTTAATTGAGCCGATCCAACACACTGTTAGCTTGTTACTTCAGATAAACAACCCAATAAATGTTCACCAGATTACATTATTACAGTTGTAAAATGTACCCAGGGAATCAATTCCTCTATATATGAACTCGTGATCATGCCTCCCCCAGACTCATTGTTTTTTATTGAGTTCTTCACCCACAGGAGCCAAATATAGAACTAACGCTGTGCTGATAGAAATAATGTGCAATACTTAGTTTTGAATCTAAAATCCCAAACGTTTAAAATGCATATTTTACCCACTATTGCCTGACAGCAAGTTCACAAGACTTACAAAAGAAAGCCCTTTCACAACATTTGCGTCATTCCTTTGATGTCTAGACGTTATATGTTTCTTTTTTTTTAAGCAACTAAAAACCCTACATCTGACGGTCTAGTATGTCATCTCCTAAGAGAGAGGTACTTGACTGAAGTCACTGTGTAGACAGTACAAAGCTTCCACATTGGTCCATATTCATGAAGGTGTAGCTATTACTGACATATTTTCTTATGGGAACAAATCACCAGTAGGGTGTGAAGAAGCCTCAGTGCAGACTACAGACTCTGAAGCTGTGTGACATTCAGCTGATCCGAGAGCAGTCCTCCGTGTCGCCTGCCGTCGTCTGGGGCAGTTCCTGGGGAGGGGGCAGTTTTTTGGCCCCCTCCCTATGAGAGTCAATAGGTGGATGGTATGGAGGAGGGCTGGGTGGGTAGGGGTTGGGGTGATGGGGGGTGAGGTATACCTGTATGAGGTAAGGAACAAGAGAGTTCAAAAGGGAAAGAAAGTCCAAAAGCAAAAGGAAAAGAGAACTAGAGAGAAAGAGAGCATCTATTGTGTCTTGTGTACTCAGCAGTTTGGGTTTGGCCCTTCAGGTCTTTCAGTAATGCGCTATCTGAAGCTGATGATGTGTTTCTGGGATGGTTTGAAATGTCAAATTATGGCTTGTGATATTCAGACATATCTCTTCTTTTTCAGTGTATTCAACATGCAGTGAGACTGCTTCCCTTCATCACGCAGTCCTAAATCCAAGAATCTCAAATGATCACTGTCAACACCCGCCACAAAAGGATTGCATCAGAAGACCTCCAGAGAGGAGATGCGAATTCTCTATGAGCAAATCCTATGATAGCTTTTTAGATTATTTCTGCACACAGAACACAGTCATGGTCTATATGAATGGTTTCATTCAACAATGATATATATCCATTTTGGAAAAAAATTGCAATCCAAGAACAGATAATTCTGTCCTGCAAAACTATTTTGTAAGCAAAAGGCATAAGGTGCTTTACTTTCATGCAGTAATCAGTATGTAAGAGTGGGTGTCATTTTGTTCAAACGGTGGATATCTATGGAATGAAACTCTTCATATCCAATCAACTGTTGATTTCATTTTGAATGATAAAGTCATTGTGATGAATGCAAATAATATCAATTTATTTAAAGCAGTTGCTGACCACTTATGAATATAGGACCTTAACAATGGTGTTATAGATTGGTTATATGGATTGTTTTTGGTGTGTGTGTGTATGTGTGTGTGTGTACAATGACAACAGACCATTGCTCTCTTTGCCAATATGCCTGCTCCTGTTGGATGACATTGAACTTGCACCGGGGTGAACTCACAAGGGAGCGAGGGTTAGCAACAAGTCAATAGCCGAAACACAGACCAGTGAAGGTTATATAGGTGTTGTATGCATCTATACTGGTAGATGTGTGTCTGTGTGTGTGTGTGTGTATGCGTCTGGGTGCTTGCATGGCGAAGGGGTCTGTAGTCTGTTACGAGGCCTAGGTATTCCTCCTCTACCTCATTAGTGCTGATTTACACCACATCTAGGTGAAGGCAGGCAGGATGGACCTCCCACCTCCCCCCCACCATTTACACACACACACACACACACACACACTGGCCTGCACTCCGTTACCCTTCTCTCTCTCTTTCCCTGTCTTTGTCTCTCTCTCTCTCTCTTTCTCTCTCTCTCTCTATCCCTATCTCTCTCTCCTTCTCATTCTCCTGCCGTGTACAGACAATGGGGCCCTGGAGAATACCGGCTTGTGCTGAATTATTCAAATCAGCAGTGGCAGCAAGCCGGAGAGCAAAGGAGAGAGGCAAGGAGGTAGAGGAGAGGGAGAGAGAAAGATAGAGAGAGAGAGGGAGAGAGAGTGAGAGAGAGAGAGGGAGGGAGAGAGAGTCAGAGAATGCAAGCAGAGGGAAAGAGAGAGTCATGGTAATGTGGGGGAGAGAGAGAAGAGAGAGACAGAGAAAGGGAGACAGAGAGAGAGAAAGGCATTGTGGAAGTAGTGAATCTCGTTGTCTCTGCATGCAAATAGCTTCTTGCTCCTCTCTTCCTCCCTCTCTCTCTCTCTCTCTCTGTCTCTCTCTGTGAGTCACCCCCTGCCCTTCACTGCTTCATTAATACACATCTGTACCCCAGCCCTCCTCCCCTCCACCTCCTTCCTCCCCGTTTCTCCTAGTCAGGAGGAAGAGAGAAGCAGAGGCGTGGGGGAGGTGGTGGAGGGAGGGGGGGTGGGGGGGTGAGAGGAGGGGAGGCGCTCGACAGCAGCACGCTGTTGGCAGGAGGAGAATGCGCCGGTAATTAGCCAGCACCGGTACAGACGAAAACCCAGGAAGGAGAAGGAGAAGAAGAGGAAGAGAAAAAAGAGCAAAGCTCTGAAAACAAGCCTCCTGCCAGGCTGAGCTCCCCAGAGGCGAGACCTGGACATGACGGTGTGCAGTCTGGGAACAAAGGAAGGAGAGGAGAGCTGGGGAAGAGACGGGAGGCTGAAGAGTGGGCCCATGACAGCACCTGCAGAGCGGGAGAATCTGATTGTGTGTGTGTGTGTGTGTGTGAGCATGTATGTGTGTGCACGTGCGTGTGTGCGTGCACGTATGCATTTTTTATTTTTGTGATTGTGTGCGTGTCTCACTAAAGGATGCCTTCAGATATACAGATACAGCCATACACAAGAATTCATCACCAGAATGTCCTATTTCACAGTGTAGGGTAACAGCTGTATTTACTTGCTACCAATTCGAAATAATCCATTTCAAAACACAAAAGTATTCTCATGTCAAGACAGAATCCCTCCAATACTCATTGGTTGTGTAGATTTAGTCTCATGCTTTGCACAGCATCAGATATTTAGGGATTAAGCCACAAGAGTCTGTGCTTTACAGCTGTTAAAGGTACGACATGAAGCACAGTTAATTTAATTGCAATAGTAATACTACTACTACTACTACTACTACTACTAATAATAATAATAATAATGTTCTACCCAGCAATATAGTTGTTGAACAGCAGCTAGACAACGTGGTTACTAAGCAACACATAAAAACTGGTATGAGTGTTGATTTCTGGTTAGCGCATTAATATCTTAATTGACTGTCATGTGGTCACTGTGTGCGTTTATCAGGTTTTTCACAACAGCTTCAGAACATGACTCAGCTAATCAGACCTGAGGACCGCCGCTGCCTGTTTTATCACAACGTGTAAAGCATTTTTAGATCCTCGGTCTACAGAGGCAAACAGATAATGGTACAATGGCAGATGGTGTCTCCAGAGTTCACAAAGGTGTGATTTCCCACCGTGATGTGATATGAAGGAGCGACTTTATCACCTGGCGGAGCCGAAGGTTAATGAACTTAAGTCTAATGGAGAGACTCCGTCCTGTCCTTGCTAATTAACTCATAGCCTCTGAATTTTACCACTGTGTTTTTCATAAGGAGCTTCAAAAATGAGCGCGAGTCGAGACAAGAGTGTAGAGGTTGTGTGTGTGTGTGTGTGTGTGTGTAAGAGAGGGAGAGAGAGAGAACTTGACCCCTGAGTCCTTTGCTAGCCTCATTAGTGAGAGGACTTGGTTCATTAAATGATGGGAGTGAGGGGTGTGGGCTAGGCACACTGAATGCTGAGGCAGAATTAGCCAACATATCTGAGCACACAGAAGGCAGGCTGTCCCTATGCTTTTTTTTTTTTTATTGACTTACTTTTTGCAGAGGAGGAAATGAAGTGCCATGTGATCCTATAGGAAGCAGTTAAAGAAAACAAAGGAGGATGTTCTGTCGATAACAGTTAGTGCTGGTCAGTGTGGCCATCTCTGCTCTGTGATTCTCACACACCTGATTGGGGTGGACTGCACTCAATGATGTCACTGATGCTGTGAGTCACACACACACACACACACACACACACACATACACACAAGCCACCCGTAAACTACATGAAATAACAGTCTTACAATACAAAAAGTGTGAGATAAAAAAAAACGAAGGCAGAAGAAAAAGCTAAAAAAACAGAAGACGGGAAGCGTGACATTGATGTATAGTACGTTCAAAGTCACTGTTAAAAGACACTGAGCACATTCTGCTACATTCCTTCCTTGCTATCATTGATGTGTGATGGCCTCCCATGACTTGGCTGTGGATCGATTCAGCCCCGGCGCCTGGGAGAGTGGGGCCCGTCCAGCCGTGCGGAGCCCCAGGAGAGTCCCCACACAGACTGGCTGCGGTTTGACATGCTCCACGCTCCCCGCAGCCAAGCAGCCAAGCAGCCAGCCTGCCCGCTCTCCCCAGACTGTTTTGGAGTGTCAGCCCAGTGTGCTCTACTGGGAGCCGGGGCTTGGCAGTGCCGGCCACAGGGCTCAGATGGACTGTTGATGGGGCCTTCTGCCCGGCGGGCCCCGTGAGGGCAGGAAGCAGGGGGAGGTGGGGGGACAGGTGTGTTTATGTTCCACTTGTTGCCCCCCCAGAGGCCAGGACAGGTGCCCATAACATTGATTTGGGAGTCAGACAAAGGAAGAAAAGGGGGCAGGTGGGGTGTGGAGGGAGAGAGAGGGAAATATGTAATGGTATGAAAATTGATCCCATAAAATCTACTCAATGAAAATCGATGCTCGACTGCAGTAGGATGCAGCATACAAAGGCTTCCCCTCTGTATACAGGCCGCTACATACAGTATGATTCCCTGATTCCCTTTACTAACATTCCCATGCCTTGGGTAGGGAATAAACTTCCAGGAAATCTATTTTTCTCATTGCTCCCAGAGCAGTTTTGAGTAGTCCCTTCATAGTCATCATAACCTTTTGGAAAATTATATGAATATTACGCCATGTTCTTGGAACAAGCACCATGCAGGATGTCTAGGTTGACAATTGAGGCAGAGTCAGGTCGTTTGGCTCAGCAGGTTGCAAGGCTTTGAGTAATCAGGGTTTGGGGATTCTAATTAGGACAATTAAGTCCTAATTACAATGTAAACACATTCTGCTGCCAAAACCCTAGACCCCTAGAGTGAGGCCTCTGTACCATAGCCTCCCATTCTGCTCTGCTTCTAAGGATCAGCATGGCCCCCATACTGTACAGTCCTAAAGAACAGATTCAAACTGTTACAAACTTACTGAACTGTACATGTAGTGACACACAGCTTACTTATTTGTGACAAAAAACTACCGTTGAAGTTCACAGTTCTCAGTTGACAGAGCTTTAACTAATATGATTCTGTGGCTATGCCCACCGATTTTAACAACATATCTCCCGTGTTGAGTGGCTAACACACTGCTTGAGGTAGTAGACATGAGACTGTGACAGTTGGCTTACAAAAAAAGTTACTAATTTTCACATATTTGCTGTATATGCTGTTGACAGGCGCTGTGTTTTTTGTCATCAATTTCCAAAGTTTTGTACTGACACCAGAGGGTGACAATGTGGAATGATTTGATTTGCCACCAAGTTATTGGGAAATTGGCCAACTCATCCATTGGTGGCAAAAACATGCTCCATGCTAACTCTTTAGCATACACTATGTTAAGTGATAATAGGCAAGTAGCATTGTCCAAGGTAAGAAGCCTGACCTTTTAGTAAAACAAGCACAGATCCTGCGCAGACCCACGGCGCGTGTGTTCCATTCTATGCACTGAAACACTGCGACACGATTTGCGCAGGCACTGTGCAAACCGTACCTGAGTGAGTGAGTGAGCTGAATTTGCAACTTTCTGCTCCCGGCTGCATGGTGCGCTGTGGGAAAAAGAACGGAATTGTATCGATTTTTGAAAATCCCTGTCAGTCAAACCCTAGTTTAACGATAACTTACATCTCTTGCAATGTTACTGTCAGTGGGTCCTTCAATCAGCTGTTTTTTCCGAGCTTTGGTAGAGTCAAGTATTATTGTTGAGTCTGCGCCTGATGATGACCCTCTGGATAACCACTCTGATAAAGATAAGCACTCAGAAGAAGACTCCTCAACTCTAAGAACACACACAGCCTTGTGTTGCAAAATTCAGTTTACAAGATTAATAACAGAGCTACATTAGCTATAAATTACTACATTAAACAATTCATTTAGAGAGAAATACAAGGCTGCAATTTCTTACCATTGCTCTCTTCAGTGAAGGCCTTGAAAGACACCTCAGATGACTTCAAAAGTTCATCAAATATGTCTGAATCCACTCCTGCAGAATCCTTCACGATCAAGGAAGTAAAATCTGCCAAATTGAATTTTGCCAGCACTAAAACAGAAAAGATAACTTCACTAAGGGCAATGACATAACATTATTTCAAGTTAAACATACACCAACAGTGAAACCACTGAAGGCACAAATAAAGATATGACACTCAAATTACCTCCTTGTAAAAATTCAAAGTAATTGTAGACATCCTCTGTCTTTGGTACCCTGACCCATTTAGGCCTACTCTACAGGAACCAGCATCGCACCACCTTCAAAGGGAAGAATAGCAAATATAACATATACAATCTACTTACATAACAATGTCTTGCACATGTTTAGAGTTAGCTAAAATCACTTGATGAAAATACACATTTCTGGGAAAAATCACATTCTGTATTTTACCATGAAATTTCTAATTTACGGAGGTAAACGGAAATATTCTACTTCACCGTGTCAACAGCTGCATATCCCAGCACACGTCCGTCCACTTAAGATACCCAGGGATTTCAGGTCCCAGATACTTCCGATTATTCCATTGTGGGTATACGGACATTTCCAGGTCAGTTTACTCCCATGCCCCGGCTCTCAGTTTAGATTCCTGGGAATCTCAGGAACCAGAAATGTCAACACACTTTGTACGGCAGATTGACGGGATTTGGAATGGAATGTAGCCGATGATCCACGGCAAAGCCCCCCAAAAATGTGTTCGGAACAGGCCCCGTGACGTTTCAAACAGGCCACGCCCACAACGTGCGGTACAACATCGACATTTTCTGTGGCTGCTTTTTCTGTATTCTGATAATTTATGTGAAATGTATACGGTGTAAATAATGTGTCGTTACCTTTTCACGGTTATCAAATACCTGCATCATCATTAAAATGTTTACTTTCTGGAAGTCACAAAATGCTAACAAGCTAGCAAACTTCCGTGCAAACTCCCATTCAAGAGAGGGTTCATGCTAGCATTTTGAGACTTCAAGAAAAACATTTTAATGATCTTGCTGTTGTTTGACAGTCATGAAAAGGTAACGTCAAATTATTACACCATATACATTTCACAAAAATTATTAGATTACAGAAAAAGCAACCACTGAAAATGTCGATTTATTGGCCTCTTTACCGCGTCATCGGCGTTCTGATAAGCAGTGCAACGCAGACGGTGGGACTTTTGAAGGGAGCACCTGCTGGGGAGGCAGAACGGAATATCGGAAAAGGCCACTGAAGCGTGCCTGATCGATCGCCGAAAGTTGCGGCAAGTCACCGGTAAGTCAGTAGGCCAAGGTTACCTTGTTTGTACAGCTACCTTATCAACTTTATTCGTTTAAAAATCTGTTAAATTAGTTGCTGGGTGCGCTAGCCAAACTCCTACCACTAAAAGGCTAGCTTAACAATAGCGCCAGCCAAACTTATGCAGAACTAACCCCAACTTGCTTGTCCATATATAGTTTTTTTTTAATGATTTAATGATTTATTTAAATGATTTAAGTCGACCAGGGAGCTTTTTATGTGTAATAATGCATTGATAGCGGCGTGATATGCTGTTGTAAATTAAATTTAAATCTGTCAATTTATCGGTAATATTAATCTGTTTACAAGCAACTAAAGCAGATTAATTAATTAGTTGATAGAATATGTTATTTTCTACAAATCTTTCGGGTCGAGTTGTGAATTGGCCATGCATTTGTTTCTATTAACAACGACAAAGGAAGCCGTTTCAATGGAGTTCAGCGTACAGTTTTCCGCTAACGTTACGTAACGTTATACAACTTGTGTGCTATTTGGCTTGCAGGAAGCCGTTTGCTCTGGCGAGCCGCAACCGTTTTTGATGGCATTATTTAAACAGATAAAGCTTATTTAAAAAGGGAAAGCTAAGGTATGTTTTGCATCGGCCATCTACAGCTACTCTGGCATGTAAAACGTGACTCTAACAATTGTAAAACACAGACGGCGTTTATGGAATATGATTTGGCTATATTACAGTGATTTGACCGTGGGCCGTTAGAGAGAGAGAGAGAGAAGGTAGAGACTGCTATTGTAACCTCATGGCTATGATTTGACCACTGGACACATGGCCTCAAGTGTAAATTTGTTTTTATACAACAGTGTATAGAATAGCTATGACTTATGATTTTATAATTTAATCATATCTTGAATGTTACAGGACATGGTGAGGCGCCTCCATAATTCAGAGGAAAATCAAACGCGTTTTAATCCATCCGAGAGGTATGAAATATTATAGGAAGTCAAGAAGCTGGTTCTTGTACATTTTTATTGTACATGAGGGGCATCCCCAGATAATTTATTTCCATGCCAATGTCCTTTTCAGCTTCAGTAGATGGATTGGAAGCGCTTGATTGTAATGCCGGGACTGCCCTCCATTGCAGACGAGCGCCATCTAAGTTTGACAAAGTACATCTAAACCCGATACAACTCCATCTAAATCTCAGGCATAGTAACTGTTTGTATTATTCTGCAAGATTTGATGCTACAAATGATTAAATATATGCCTGCAAGCTAAATTACAGGTTACACTCGTCACCTGAAACCTAATGTAGGAAAACAGCACACACAGCTTTATTGGCTGGCTCATAATCCAAAATGTTATCAAGTACTTTTCATTGATCATTAGCTGGTACTATGCCACACTTGACTGACCTCTAGTGGTGTAAGACCTGGACTATCTCGTCAAGACAGCAGCAGTAGTTTACCAATATCAAGAGTTGCAAAATTACAAGGCTATTTCTGACTGTATTACTGAAAATTACAATTAAAATACAGGGTTTACACCTTATAAAGATAACCCAAGCCTAGTTTCTGCAATTATTTTCAACATTTTGTCATTTTTAATTTTATGTCTCCGTAGCTCCTGGAGGCCTGGGCTGCTGTCTTGAGGGAGGAGGAGAAAGAATTGTGGGAAGGCGTAACCCAGGACCTGATGAGTGATGAGGACGATGATCATGATGGAGCTGGAAGGAAGACATGGCGAGTGAGGAGACCAACGTTTAGAGGCGCGGAGCTCTCAGCTCTGCTTTGAGAGTGACCATGGCAACTCACACAACTAGAGTCCTCTCCTCTCGGACAGATCGCCTGTGCGAAGAATCAACCCTAGACATTATTTTTGTCCTATTACACCCATGCCTTCCTTCCATACCACCAGCTCTCCTGCAATGGGTAGATGGCTTCAGAGGATAAATACTTGAAGTTATACAAATAATATAATGTTCTTTACTGTTGATCCTTTTGTTTTTTAGTAGGCATTGGTAATAACAGTTGTCTATAAAATGGCACAAAGTAGTAGACTAGCTAATCATTTATTTTAAAAGTCATTGACTTTGTTAAAGCATTAAGGAATTAATGTAAATTCACTGAAATTATAATAAAAATTGACATAATTAAAAGATTGTGTACAATTAATAAATTGAATAATTTCACTGCTTTTGAATGTACTTTTCAACAGCTGATTTTGAATTCCTGTTGTAGCATATTCAAAACCAAATAGGCAGTTTTCAAGATTTCTGAGAAAGGGACCGCTGTATTTCCAAGTATATCATGTTTCTTGTGTGCTTTTAGGACAGGGGTTATCAAATAATCCCAAATAAATGGGAACCCCATCTGTATCATCTAATGTTTACATCTTGTTTGAATTTATCCAGTGTTGTATCTAAAAGGTATTTAAAATGGCTATTAAATAGGCTATAAAATAATAAATAATTAAAGGGGGGGGGGGGGGGGGGGCATAGGAAAGCCCTGTGTTCCACGGACTTTTCTGGGAAATATACATTGATGTGGGGGGAGATAATCGGCCTTTTCCGGACGTGTTTGGACCTGTGTTGAGGTGGAAAACGGACTTTTCCGGAAGTATTTGGACCATGTGTGCAGGTGCATGGAGATTCCCGGTGAGTGTATCTGGTAATTTGCGACACTATACAGGAGTGCGCTGACATTTAACGAGGCGTGTACAGTGACAGAAATCTCCGGTGTTGTGCGTTCTCGGGACGTGTGGCAGCCCGAATATCTCCTGGCACGTCACCAGACATGTCCGGATACAGTGCGTTTCCGTACACGAAACTTAACTTTTCGTCCAGTGAATACACTTGGTTATAAGGGACCATACTGGTAGTCTTGCATGTTTTAGCTCATTTACTACAAATTGCATAAGCTATACTTTACATTACTGCCAACAACTTTGGCAGTAATGTAGCCTAGCTCTCTCTACAGGCCTAAATTAAGTGAGTAGCCCATAAATAAACAAATCTAAACATCTATCATTGAGGCAATTCAATAACAAACCCAATTTTCAAAAGGCAAATTCAAAACCAGATAAGACCATCATCCTACAATGTGTTGCATTTAAAACTTGCATCTGCACCACACATGGAATAATCAACAACAGCAACAGTGAAGACACAGATAAGTTGACTATTGATTGAATACATTTGTGCTTCTGTATTGATATGCAGCTATGACCATCTACAGTGTGTTTCCATGTTGTTGTTGTGAAATACACATAATACAAAATTAAGTGAAAATAAAACAACTAATATAAAATAAAATCTCTATTCGATTGTTGGGGGTCAAACTCCTAGCACAGAACGATGCTACAATGACACTGCTTTAAATAGTGACGAACTCTGCAAGCTGTCTCATGTGTTTCTCAACACTTGGAACGGTGAGCGACTTTCAACCTACGAGAGAAAACAATTACAAAACGCTGTGAAACATCTAGGCTACATCTACGATGGAGGCTCAACTCCGAGCCAAAGACCATGAGCTTCATACCCTGAGGAACAGAATCAGGGAAACAGAGGAGAGAAGGAGGACTGATGCAGTCTTGTGGGCCTCACAGCTGAGGCAGAAGGATGAGAAGCTCTCCTTCCTCAGGAAAACTCTGGGGGAAACCCAGAGCCTCCTGAAAAACAACAGAGATGAGGAGAGAAGGAAGAGAGAGGGGGAGAGGGAGGAGGAGAAGCTGAGGAAGGCGGTGGACTGGGGAAGCGCCATCTTCAGAGAGAAGATGGAGGAGATTGATCTTCTCCTACAGAACATTAAGGTCCAGCAGGGATGGACTGTGAAGGCCCTGGAGGACAGGGAGCAGATGGAGAGTGAGGTGCAGGAGAAAAACACCCAGATCCTCACCTCAATGAGACCATCGGCTCTCTCACTGCAGAGAAGAAGCAGCTGTCCTCCACCATCGCTGCAGGAGAAGCAGGAGATGGAGACACAGACGGAGCTGAGGGATGAGACACCACCCAGAGAGAACAACATGTTGAACTCTCTGGTGGACACCCTCAACCGTCGGAGGCAGAGGATGAGGCAGTGGACGGAGGATGTAAGAGCCTTTGAGGCCAAAGTTGCCCGTGAGCAAGAAGACAGGAAGGAGAGAGAGGAGCTGCAGAGCCGGATGAAGCTGGCTGAAGAAACTGGCTTGGTGCAGCAGAAAGAGAAGGGTGCTGAGCTCAACCTCCTTCGTCACAAACTCCAGTCTGCTGACAAAGAGAAGGCAGAGATGACCGCCACCATCAGCGGTCTGCACGCCTTCTCTGCAGCGCTGCAGGAACACCGCAGCAGAGACAGACAGGAGATGGAGATGAAGGCCAGAGAGGCAGAGATCAGAGGAATGATCGAGCTCAAAGAGAAAGGGAAAACCTTTCATTCCCTTCTCCTCACCCTGGACAGGCTGAATGACCTGGATGCCAAAATCCTTGTGCAACAACAGTCCTGCAAGGAAGCGAACGCTCTGCTGCGGCACACCGAAGAGGCTGCGCAGCAACAGAAAGAGAAGGATGAGCAGATGAGGATGAGAGAGCTGAAAGAGAAGAATGCTGAGCTGAAACTCCTTCATCTGAAAATACAGTCTGCTGACAAAGAGAAGGCAGAGATGACCGCCACTGTCAGCGATCTGGAAGCCTTCTCTGAAGCGATGCTGGAAGACCACAGCAGAGACAGACAGGAGATGGAGGAGAAGGCCAGAGATGCTGAGATGACAGGGATGATCCAGCTGGAAGAGAAGGATTATCAGCTCAACCTCCTTCAGCTCGAACTCCAGTCTGCTGGCGAAGAGAAGGCACGGATGACTGCCATCCTCAGCGGTCAGCATGCCTTCTCTGCAACACTGCAGAAAGATATCAGCAGAGAGAGAAGGGAGATGGTGAAGAAGGCCAGAGAAGCTGAGATCCAGCGGAGAGAGAAGGAGAAAACCATCAATTCCCTTCTCCTCACTGTGGACAGCCTGAAGGAGACAGAAGCCAGCAAGACCAAGGACCTGGAGGACAAAATCCTCTTGGAACAAGAGTCCTGCAAGGAGGCGAAGGCTCTGCTGCAGCAGATCCAGGAGCAGCAACAGACAGCAGCTGCTCAGGAGAGAAACATCCAGGACCAAGAAACCCAGACTGACCTAGCAGTGACCAAGTGCAAAGGACTGAAGCGATTTTCTGGCGCTTTTAGGAGGAAGAAGAAGAGCAATGATGTTTAATTCCGCAGGACATCCAATCTGTGCTGGCACTTATCTCCCTCCGTACGGCTGCTTCAGCCTGTAATCCATCTGAAAACCACAGGCTCCTCTACTCCAACCAACCAACCTGCCAATCAGCCAACCAGCAGACAGACAACCAGTCAGCAATGTGGTTTGGCAATTCTATCGGCTTTAATAAAATAAAATAATTAATCAATCATTGTTAATTTTAGAAATTTCTTCCATTAGTAATTGTAGTTTCAGAATATTTGTACAGATTCCAAAGTCAAAATGAAGCCAAACTTTTCAAATTGATTTTATAATCTATCTTATTGATTACATTCAAAGAAATGCATGATTTAGCTTAATTTGCAATGAACTTTCAATCCTATTCATTTAGTTTGTAATTATTTTCTGTTGATACATATATGATGGTGATAAGGACAATTATGGTGATTATGAATATTAATTCTATACAAATCAGTTTTCTCTAATAGTGTATCGCTGCACTCTGGGGGTTTCTCTTTTACTTTCCTCAAGTTGAAAGTCTCCATAGTTGTTTATGTGTTGTGGTTTCATGACCCTGTTAAAACCTCCCATTGTACAATTTTAAAACACATGGGTGTCAGTGAGAAAATCAGTATTCTTTTCTTCATTCCCGATCAACAGTTTTTCCAGAGACAAGGTTTACGTCCAGCAGCAGCAGCAACGCAAAGTATTGCAGAAGTACACACACTGGCCAGTTTATTAGGTACACCTGCTCGTTAACACAAACAGCCTGCTCCTCCAAACAGCGAATCATGTGACTGCAACTCCATATACAAAGCATGCAGACAAGGTGAAGTGGTTTATTTTTTTGTTTGACCAAACATTAGAATGAGAAAGATGTGAGATCTAAGAGACTTTGAGCTTCTGACTGTTGGTTCAGCTCAGAAACTGCTGCCCTCCTGGGATTTTCACACTACAGTCTGTCGAGTTTACAGAGAAAGCAACTCGTTAATGACAGAGGTCAGAGGTCAGAGCAGAACGGGCAGACTGGTTCAAGCTAATAGAGAGGACACAAATGCTCCAGTAACAGTCTTTACAACAGTGATGTGCAGATGGGCATCTCACAACACACAAGCTGTTGGCCTTTTATGATAAATGGGCTACAGCAACAGATGATCAGCTGGCAGATAGGTGTACCTAATAAAGTGGGTTAGGGTTAGGTTTCAAAGTACATTTCAACCGTAAGTCACATTTTAATTTTTTTTGCCTAACCATAACCTTAATCCAAACCTTGTTTTACTTGCCTAAATTTACCCAAAGTCGTTTTACTTAAACGACTTTGGGTAAATTTGCCTAAATTTAACCGTTAACCAACCTTTGGGACGTAATTCAATTTGTGGCGGATAAACGTTTTTAAATTTGTGGCGGAGAAATGTTATTTTCCCATAATACGTGTCCACAGCACGTAAATCGCCGTTTTAGAGATTTTTTCACGTATTTGTGTCAGATCACGTTGGTTGATCAGGTTATTGATCATACCGGATCCAAAGATTACTTCACCAGCTGCTGAGATTTCAAAACTCTTTTTCCAGCCTGTATTCTGGTTTGGAACAAAAACTCCCCACCCGCTTGTGAAATATTGAAATGATATCATTTAAAGTGGATACAGACAACTTTTCAACTTTCCCCCCGTTGTCCCCCCCTAGCGTTTCCAAGTGGTATTGTTGTTTGCGCGGCTGTTGCAAAGACAACTGGATCGCTTTCCGTTAGAGCACTAGCTCCGTGCAATAGAACAAACCATCTGTCTGCTTATCAACTCCTTGATCATAACATAATATAGTAACTTTCACCACTGCTCATTTTAGAAAGGCCACTGCAAGAAAACGTGTTCTTTGTTTAGATTGTCAAACGGACAATGGATCATTTGTTTGTTTCTGGCTGCTAGCGTTAGCGTTAGCTAGCGTTAGCAACATGGCTAACGTCGCTAGCTAACACTAGCAGCCAGAAACAAACATAGTTAGATGTTTGTTTCTTTTGTTCCAGAAACAAACATAGATGTTTGTTTAAACAATGTCACAAACAAAACTACTGTAGCCTAGCTTACCATAGCTTAGTTTACCAAAAGAGAGGCTACTGTTCCCAGTGGTCTAGGACTTGCTAACTCTTTTCAGGTTGTGGGCCAGGAATGGTCTGGTAGGAGCGCCGAGCGCCAAGCGAATGCAGATGATCTTTTTTTTTTTTGTAACGACTTAAGCAATTTACTATAATAGTATAATACTATAATATTAGTGTAGCCTAATCTTTATCTGCAACTGTGCAGAAATACGGTATACATCATTGGTTTAAACAGAATGAATAGACGTGCAAAAAAAAAAGCTGCGCAGTGCGCAGCATTCGAATGTTGATTTAAAATTCGAATGTCAATGTTATGAATGAAGCTTCAAAGCTTCGAACTATTTGGTACAGCCCTAACTCAAACCCCGAAGGTAAGATAATATAATGGTAATATCCAGCTTTTTTTTCTCACATGAAAACAGTTTTATTTGGTCTGAAATCAAACTTTTACACCACTAAGTCTGTGTTATGAAAGTCGCTCTCAGCGGGAAAAATCTGGAAGCAGAACAATAGAAGTTGCACGGACATATCTTCCTTTTCTCAGTTTGTAGCTGACGTGTTTGCTAGTAAATTATTTGCTAGTAAATTAGTGGCTAATATGGGTAGATTATCCATTTTAAATTAGCTATAGTTTGTTGCTTGTTTTGGCCATGAATATCGGACTTGTCTTGACCAGTTTTGACCGGTTTTGAGGCGACAGAGCGGGAGGGAGAACAAAGAACAGAGAACTAGCGCGGCAGGCGCAAGTATAACTCGGTAGTGTTACCTCAGTAGATAATTACACAAACTTGATACCATTGGTAAATGCTATATACTGATTTATAGTTTTGTTTTTACATAGCCAGCTAGGTATAGTTTTGTTTTTACATAGCCAGCTAGGTCTAAATCGTTAAGTTATTGGACCATTGCTGTTGAATGCTATGAAACGGTGAGGGGAGAAAAACAAAACTTCAGCTTGGCTCTTGACTGTCTTCTCATATTTCTGAGTCTGACATTATTTCACTACTATGTTTAGTCAAATGTTATAAGGCCATCTCATATGATATGGATGGATCTGATAAATTTACTATTCTCACTGATGCCTTTCCACTGTTCATCCATTTTAGGGATGACCACATGTAAAGTAAAATATCAGTACTTGCTCCAAGAATTTTTTATCTTGTGTGCAGTGCAGGCTGCTGCTGTAGTCTGACTTTCAAATGATACCTCTCTTTTTGTTTCCACATCTGACTTGTAGTTTTGTTTATATTTATGTCTAAATGATAAAGTAAAATTATTGGGCCAGTACTGCTGAATCCTGTGACATGATGATGACAGTGAAGGGAGGCAAAAAAAACTGCTGTCTGCAGGGAGGACTACATGCAGTGTATAAAAATCAGTGTTTGCTAAAGGAAATTCCTATCCAGTCTAGAGCCTAAGCTAAAGTAATTCAATAACTGTTTCAAAGTGAATACTGTGACACATATTTACATTGTATATACTGTGTGTTTACATGTCTTTGTATTGCAGAAATGGATGGAGACCGGTACAAGGAACTGATGCGTTCCCTTGACAAGGGCAGCAGGCGGCTGAGCGCAGATGAGCTGAGGATCATTGCAGACCAGATTGTAGAGGACCACAGGGGCATGGACATGGAGGAAGAAGAGCAGCTGGATGCAGAGCTCGGACAGTCTGAACTTAGCGATGAGCAGCAGCAGGAGGAGGAGGACGAGGGAGAGGGAGAGGTGGACATGGACCCTGTTCTTCAGGCAGGGACATCGAGGTCATCGAGGACAACGAGGGCAGCGAGGACAACGAGGGCAGCGAGGTCGGCGTGTAGACCAGCTAAAAAGCGTAAGCACTTTTCTGACTCTTCCCCCTTCCCTTCCTACAATGAGCATGATGTACAGGCGCCAAAACCTCTGCCATTTACTCCCTGCTGCCCACTTGGCATAGATTTGAGTAGTGTGCATCTTATTATTACTTGTTTAAATGTGCTATGAACAGTTCATTAGTGACTACCCTAATAACCACTACAGATTCATGCGTACAGTTGTTGGCTCAATTATTTGTAAAAAAAAAAAAATGTCAAAAGATGCGTGAGAGACATGGATCAAGAGAGGAAAGGGGCCCACAGAGACTGCTTATGTATAGGGCCCAGAATTTTGTGCTACACCCCTGCGTGTTGGTGGAATGTAAAGTGTTACATTTACGTTTTCCCAGCACTAAACGGTTACGTGAAGGAGACACGACTATAAACAGCACGTAGTGTCACATTGAAGTAGCACGGTGGATGGGCGTATACGTTTGCCTTCGATGTTGGCGGCCGGGGTTCGATTCCCAGCGTTTTCAAAGGACATTTCAACCGTAAGTCACATTTTAATTTTTAACAAACGTTTTTCTAATTTAACCATGACCAAACCATTTCTCTGACCGTAACCAAGCTTGTTTTACTTGCCTAAATTTAACTGTTAACCACCCTTTGGGACGTAATTAAATATGTGGCGGAGAAACGTATTTAGTGTTCATGTTCTCATTACTACTTAACGGGTAAGTTGACCAATGGGCCAATCTCCTCAAAACTTGGTGAATTCCTTTAAGGTTAAGGTCAGTAGTTAGTGCTGACAAATGAGTCAAGCTGTGAAATAGCATGTAAATAGTTGCTGAAACAGTAGTGTTATTGATGTCAAAAGTAAACTAACCCTAACCCTAATGCACAATGCACAATACATCATACACAGCTGATGTCACCATCCATGGCTGCTACTTTTCAACCTAACAAGGAGGAGAAACAGGAGAAATGGAGGGGGAGTAAACAAAAAGGGGAACCAGACAGGACAGTGCCAGTTGGCCTCCCATCAGCTCTGGAGGCTCGGAGATGGGAAACATACAGAGGAGGAGCTCCTTAGAGAGGGAGCAGGGAGGTGACAGGGTGTCAGGGTGCTGTCACTTCCCAGCATCACGCTTCTTTGCAGTAGAGGAAGGAAAGCGACTCGCTGAGGTCAAAAAGCCACCATCAACTGTTATACCTTAGAGAAAAAAAGCTTATAGAATCTTTTATGTCTGGATTTTTCGGTCTCAGCTCTTTCTAACTTTTTTATATGGCGTCAATTTGCCTCTCTCCATCTCTTCATCATTCTCATTATATGTCCCTTGTCCTCTAAGGTCCCTATGAATGTGTTATAGTGTATGATTAGGCTGTGAACTCTTTTAGTCCCTGATGTCCAGATTCTTTCCAAACTAATTTTGTGAAATATGTGACATGTTTAAATATAAAAAAATAATCTGCAACATTTTCATCTAAATTAATGTCAATTTTGATACTTTCTACCGCACAATATGCCCAGTGGAAAGCGTTAACATTTGTTGTTCTTAAAGGATAAGGCTGGTGTTTTTTATTGCTTACCGTCAACAAATCCTATGAAAATAACAAAATCAGCAATGATTTTGTTTTGCCAACAAGTCTCGTCCATGTAGCCGGTGCCCAATGCAGCCATGTCCCAGCAGCCATTATATTAAAAAAACGATTAAAAACACGTCAAAGAGCCATGCCGTTGCTCTGAGCTGCATATTTCATCATCACAATGCACCGGGCCAGCCGACTTTTTCCTCAAACAACTTAAATAAGCCGACTGTGGGGCGCCTCGGTGGCTCACCGAGTAGAGCGCGTACCATATAAGGCTCAATCCTTCCCGCAGTGACCCGCGTTCGAATCCAGCCCGCGGTCATTTGCTGCATCTCCTCCCCTCTCTCCCTCTCTCTCTCCCGTACCTTCCTGTTTCTCTCTTACACAATCTCTGTCAATAAAGCATAAAATGCCTAAAATAAATCTTTAGAAAAAAAAATAAGCCGACTGTAAACACGTTTGTGATCTCAGGAAAGTAGTTCTGTAGAACCGAAAATATTCCCCGGCGTAATGATGAATTTGTTCCCATTTGAATTTGATTTGGTAATAACTACAACAGTCTGACTTTTCGTGGTAACAGTTAGCGATTTTTAAAATTGAAACTACCGTATTTCCTCTAATATTGGCCCGGGCCTTTATTTACCTCAACTGCAGAGGGTACCCGGCCTTTATTGGAAGCAGGCTTATATTAGAGACAGGCCTTTATTTCTAATTCCCTCTGTTTGATAAGTATATTTGCTCATATTTTAGTATGAAGTTTGATTTTCTGATCTGCTTCTGTTGGGGTACGTTAGGTAGCCTTTTTTTTGTTACTGCAATGCATTACGATAATTACGGTAATCGACGACAACATGCTCCAGAGACTTCCGCCGGCCTGTGGCACTTGTACGTTACTACAAACTACAATTACAAACAGGCACCAGGAGTTTACCGGTATCCACCGTTGTTTGCATGTACGCTGAAGCTAACTGAAGCTAAAGTAGAATCTATACAATTATATCATATCGCCGTTTATTTCGATGCGCGAGCTCAGTCCACCTGACAGCCCTCTGTTCTGTCGGCGGCATGGAGGTTTCGTTGCGCCGAGTGCTTACTGCCGACGCTTCGAGTTTCCCGGGGACACGGTTCCGGCCAGTGCCGATAGCTGGGCGCCGATTTGTTCCCGGTGATCCGGCCGAGATTGCGGCGGGGTCCCCATGCCGATGTGTCACCGGGTGTCCCCAATAGGTACGGGCCGTGGGCGCGGTGGAGAGGCAGCGGTGGAGAGAGGAGACGGACACGGTCCAGCCATATACTAGGTTTTGACCTAGTCTTGTTTCCTTTGTTTTTTTCCCCGGCCTGTATTTGGGGCCGGCCTTTATTTGTTCGTGTCGACCACGGCCCCGGCCATTATCGGAGACCCGGCTTTTAATTGACTACCGGCCACTATTAGAGGAAATACGGTATGTCTTTGCGAGTTGTATTTCTAGGTTTTTAGCTTACAATTGGAGCCAATGACTTCCGGGTTGACGGCTAAAAACGGTACGTGGGAAGTCAGAAAGTAACGGGAGTAGAGCGAACACATTGTTGATTTTGTTATTTTCATAGGATTTATTGACGGTAAGCAATGCATTAAAAAACACCAGCCTTATCCTTTAACACCCGGTGTCTGATAGGTCTTTACCGGGAAAAATCCTCAGGCATACAGAAAGTGATGTGAGAAGAACGCAGTAATTAGCATGAGTAGCGATAGCCACCATGACTGAACAGACAAAGGAAAGAGCGCCTCCTACATAAACTCAAACTTCATCAACAGATCATCAATCCAAGGAAAAAGACGTTAACGCTTGTTTGATTGACAAGTGAATTTAAATTTAAATGTTTAGACTCAACGTTTTGCACCGCCATTCAACAATCATACAGGGAGAAATCCATCATAGAAACATACTTAATATATAATATATAGACAGTGCTTATACAAAATGAGCAAAATTAGGATAAAAACATAATTTAAAATGTTGGCATTTGATGGCAAACCACCTCTCAAGTTTATGAATCTGAACATTCATACTTTCATGTTGCTGAAAAAATGCGTGGAAGGATACATGCTTTTTATTAGTAAATTAAATGTTAAGGTTCCTCAAACAAATGTTTGAGGAAACACGTGGAATAACAAAATCCACATTGCTTCCTTTATTAAACTTTTAACTTAAACATAAACTTAATAAGCTCCAACATCTGCAATAAGACAGTCTCAGTTCTGTGTTAGTGATGTGGGTTTGAACACAGATGATTGTTGTTTCAGTGTTAAATCTGGCATATAGTAGATCAAACCATTGTTTTGTTTTTTTTAAGTTGAAAATGTAATCTAAATGTAAAACATCAGCTCAGTTGCTATGGCAGAACGTAAGAAGTGCTGCAAGCGTTTTGTGTTTTTAACAGAAAAGTCTTTTGTTGTGTGTTCTCAACCTAACATGCCAGTTTTTAGCATTGCTGGGATCTTGGCTGCCCTTCCACACCAAGCCCACCTCCAGTACCACATAAGCACCCTAATTGTCACGCCACTTCCCATTACACATGTCATTCCTCATGCCACGCTCCCATGCCCATGTGCCTGGCCAGCTGCGCAGAATGGGGTGGCAGGCGAGGACGGGGCAAGGTGTCACCGTCCCCATGTACGGGTGTCACCTGCATTGCCGCGCTAAAAGACGAATAATAAATAACTTTTAGGCAAAGCTGTTGACACCAAAATCTAATTTGGGGAAAAGAAATTGTTACCTGAAATTCATCATCTCCTATCTCCAAAATATAAGATACAAGTCTAAAAAATGTCTTATTGTGTTGTTTTAATTTTGTACTCTCTTTAATTTTTCGCTTTAAGAGCAGGGGTCCATTTGCTTTTTCAGATGGTGGAATTCTCATTTTGGATGCAAACTTCATAAATGTCTCACATTTTCCCAGGTCTCTCATGAGCTGCACATATAATCACAGCAAAGCACTATCAGCTCTCGGCCTCTGGGCGAGAACATCTGTAAAAGCGATGTTAAGTACATGAAGAATACATCTGAACAGCTTGATATTAGACAGCTTTTGTTCTGTCTCATTACCTTGGCAAATGTAATCCGGGACCCCAAAAGATTCCCATCCTTTAGAGCACATACACTCCCTGTGGTAGTATTTCCTCAATGCGCTCCCTCCATTCTGAACCTAGCTGGACCTGACAACTCCTCCACCCCCACCTGCCACCACTCGCACAAAGCAGGAACTATATTTGGCAAATGAGGCAGGGAACGGAGTCCATGGTTGACTGGTCTTAAGGCGAAGGTTCAGGCCGTGTCCGGGGGAGCTGGGGGGAGGAACCTGAAGCCTGTTAAAGTGAGAGTGTTTCACAGCCGCCATGATCTCACTTCCTGCCGGGCAGATCTTGCGGTGTGACCTCACGCTGTCGCTGCGGGTTTAGAAGAGAGACGGGCTGAGCCGGGAGGCCGGCCTCGAGCTCCTGGAGGAGGAAGACGGTGGTGTGCGCTCTGATTTACACCTGTGTGCATGGAGGTGAAGTAAGAACAACACAAATACACATACATGCATGTAGACATGAACGTGAACATATATTTAACTGAGAGAGAGAAAGGAGAGAGAGAGCGACAGAAGAAAGAGAGAGAATAAATATCACAGTCTTATATTTCCACAAGCCTTTCCCAATATCCAGGACAAAATTTCCAAGTGACATTTAACCTCAACAAGTTCAGCATCTTAAATCGTCTTCAGATTGTGTGAGAGTGTGTGTGTGTGTGTGTGTGTGTGTGTGTGTGTTCACATGCGTGCACGTGTGTATCTGGTTGGGTTTTCTGTGCATGTTTAGGTGTTTGCTGGTTATTTGCAGGACTATGGTGGAGCAAATTTGTGAAGGAAAAGTAAATCCAAACCGCTGTAGTTGCGATCATCACAGCGACCACTTTTTTTTCTTGTGTCACTGTCACTGAATGAAAAACATTATCAATCCTTAATAATAAAGACTTCTGTGGCTAGGATGTTTTTATGTTTGCTGTTCTAAATCCCCAGATCGGGTCGGTCTTTCCCCGGGAAAATTCTCCGGTGCACAGGAAGTGATGCGCTTTATGTTTATGAAAAAAAATCCAAGGAAAAAGACGTTAACGCTGTTTGATTGACAGGTGATCTCTGGGAAGAGCAGTGCAGAAACACCACAGCATATTCGCTTAGCACCAAAGATGCTGCCAAAGTAAAAATAACATGAGCATTTCGCGCATTACCACGTTTTCTTTCATTTACTGTAAATTTCTCTTGGGGGGGCTGAAGTGAGGGGGTCACAGGGGGAAGGTGTGTGTCGGAGGAAGGTAGAGGTAGAGTATTCTTTAAAATTGCAATGAAAAATTGATCACAAAAAGTAAAGAGATAGATTACCTTTGATCTGACAGCAAGGTTACATTGATTTTGGATGGGGCAAAATTCTAATATCCCTTTTTCCAGCTATCTCTCTTATAATGCTGTACTCCTGACACACAAGTATTTTAAAGAAACCTTACAATGGGTGATCATTGTGCAGATCAGCAGGGATTTTATCATTCCAAAATATGCTTGACAGTTATGTTGGGTTAGTTATGTGATATAGATCAGGGTGACAACATGTTGATAGTCCTTTTGTGTACAGCATGTTGATTTGATTCCTATACTCAGAGTACAAAGTTTCCTCCAGGAATTCAATATACAGATATACAGTAATGCTTGTCGAACATGATTAGGCTACCGATTTCCCTGCAGCTGGGCATAAACTTTTATTCATCTGAATAATAATCTATGAAACGTGGTTCATAAAACAAATTGTCATTATAAAAGACATAAAGACATTTTGTGACCAGGAGATAGATTGTGGAGTGTGAGATAGTTAGAAAGGAGGAGATGCCATTGCCATGTGTGCAGAGCCTTTCCTGTGCTGCTCCCTCTTTTATGGTCTGACCTTTCTCTTAATTGGCTGCCATGTCTTTACATTGAGATTCTGTTGGTCTCCCAGCCAAGTAATTTCTCCCCCTCTCCCAGCTAAGCGTCTCCCTCTGACCCATAAATTGGAAGCGCTTTAACCTTTCCTGAGTGCTCACTTTATAGTGCTCTCTTTATTCTTTTATTATGCAGATGAGATTGATTTTCAAATTGCAAAAATGACTCATATCACTCACACTCGCTGTTTATTAAATCCTTTTCATTCTCAAATTTGCGTTTTAAAATTAATTTTGAAATCTCCTCAGCGAGGACAGCACAGGGCGATTGCTTCTCTATGGATAAATTAATAGAATAAGTCATGTTCTTCAACTTACATCAGCTAACTAGAGTTAATCACTTTGAAATAGAAAAGAATAATAATAATAATCATAACAACTGTATGAAGCACATGCTGCATTATAGTGCCTTTATCATTGCGGATACTGCAGAGAGATATAAATATCTCTTCATTATAATCAGGAATCCTTAATTCACCTCAATTAGCAGGGATTTAATGTTCGAGACAAAAACAGATGTTTAAAACAACCATAACCAGAAATTACTGCCTAGTTTGTTTATTGCATCCAGTCATCTATATAAAGCCATTGCGTGTGCATTAATCAACTATCTATTAGGCTAAACAAGGTTTATAATATATCTGCGAAAATGTGTATGTGTGCTGGGGGTGTAATATACTTGATGTATTGATATGTTTATTTCAATTTATTTCAAGACCTCATCCTGCGTCTCTGACCCCAAAATCAATAACTTCATTTATGGTCCGACACCTTCAATCAATTCTGCAGCCGTTTCTTCTCCACGATGGACTGCCTCTGACTGGACACATGTAAGCAGAGCTCCGGACCCCTTTTTCCTGCCGGCTGCCTCCTGTGTCACTGTGCAGTGGGAAGTAACTGGCCACTCAAATCCTAGATTGGCTGCCGGTCATCATCCTCCAGCCTTCCCAGCTCTTTGCTCTCCTGCCCTCCTTCTCCTCCCACTTTCACCTCCCTGCTCTGCTCATGACTGGCAGCTATGTGGCTCTGATTCACGATAAACAAAGCTCACAGCCAACAGCGGAATGAGAGAAGCACATGCGGAACAAATGCAAATTGCCCTTAGTTTTGTCATGAGCTCCTTCTCTTTCTCCCGCTGCGCTCTCTGTCTCACTGTTGGTGCCATGCTTAGTGACAGAAACGTATGATCTCATTCGGCTGAATTATAGGCGCTGTGTGCGCGTAGATATGGTGTGGCATCCCTTTGACCACACCGCAATATTCAATTCCTACCAACATAAGCAAAGCTGTTAAGAGCATTGCCTGGGCCTGGCGAGGGAGATTCAGTCAGTTAGCCAGGTCACCTCCTTTTAGAAAAGCATAAGGTTGAGAAAAGCTCGGGGGTTTTATTCTTCTAAAAAAGCATGCATGAGCTGGCAGTATTGCTCAAGCAGGCCTTTACCTCCTCTAGATTTATTAGCCAATTTCCACTACCATTGTCTTTCACTTCAATCTCAGAAGTGAGGGTGCAGCAGGCGGAATATAGGGCCGCAATCATCCGAGTGTGTGGCGACAAAACCCCCAGCGCTCGCACCTGGAACTCAATAGATATTCATGAACATTCTCGTATTTAGAGAAGGAAATAACTTAATACCGACAGTGTCGATGGAATAATGGCCATTTCCTGCCTGACTTGCAGCCCCTCAGAAAATGAGATTGCGCTGGCCGTCATTTTTCTTGTCTGCTGGGTGTTTCCACGCAGAGGTCTATGGCTGCAGCTACGCTACCTGCATTGCCAATGAGCTAGAGATAGAAAGGGGTGGAAGGAAGAGGGAGGGAGAGAGAGAGAGAGTGAGTGAGCGAGCGAGAGAGAGAGAGAGAGAGAGACGGGCAAAGATGGAAGGAAGAGAGGGAGACAGAGGATTTGTTGTCGGATTTACCCTGAATTAAAATGGAGGTTAAATAGAAAATAAAAACAGAAAGTGTAACAGAATCATAATGTCTGTCATTTTCTAAAACACTAACAGCAGAGTGTCTCTCACCCCGACCCGGGTTTGTCAGGTTTCCTGAGGTAAAGGACCTCCCGGGTTTACAATGTAAACAGGACAGGAGTTGGCCCGGCCCAGAGATGCTCCCCGCCTGAGCCAAGGCAAATATTTCATCCGCACCATGATTAAGATTGATCACCTCTGCAAGGGGTGGAGAGAGCAGAGGAGAGCAGGATATAAAGGTAGCATGTCCACCGAGGAGGAGAGAGAAACGGACAGAAAGAGAGAGTGAGAAACAAGGAGATAGAGGAGGGAATTGAGTGACGTGAATGGATGCACACTCGGAGAGACAAAGGAATCTTTGAAACTACTCCTTGCCATTACTCGGCCTGTCACGTTACTCCCGCCACCAATCTTATAAATTAACCATCTCACAGAGGAGCTCCATCCAGCAACCGTCTCTCTCCTCCACAATTAGGTTTCTCCTCTTTGTAAGCGCTCCTTATCTCTCCGCTTTGACTCGGGCCTTCATCAATAGAGACATATATCACGGTTTTCCTTTTCATTCCATTCTGGTTCAAATCTTCATCCTTTTCCCCTCGGAGTGCAGACCTCATGAGCGTGCAGCTTCCATCACGAGTTTGTGGTTTGGGAAGGTCTGTTGAACAGTCTAGTTGAGGCTGTTGCTATAACTACTAGTATGGTAAACCTCCGTAAACACTGAGCACAGGAGGAAGACGTCCATTAGATAATTTCTTTTTGGCTGGTTGGTGTGATCTGGTGTTGCTCTCTTTCGTTCTCTTTTATTTCTTACTTTCTCTCCCCTCTGGGCCCTTGGTCTTCACAAGTGTCCTGTCTGATGGTGTGGGCTGGTATCCTGTACGGTCCTATAGATACACACTATTTTAAATGTGGAAATAAACAGTCACTTGCTTGTAGATTCTCATCCGATGTGCATATTTTTAGATCATCAGTGAACCAAATCCAATCTATTTTGTGTTTTCATTAACCTGTCATGTCAGCTTCTGTATATTTGGCCTGTCCCCGGATCTGCTGTCAACACACTATAAAAGCATTAGGAACTTTTTAATGCTATAGTTGATATAAAGTGACTGACTGCATCACTACCCCGCAACTACCCCCAATTCCCTGTGTGTGTTTCTACAGAGAGCTGGTGGACCAAATCCAGGAATGGGTGGCTGAGCTTTGGCCATTTTTGTGCGAGTCTCTGCTGGGCACACAGACAGTAGTCTGAGGAGGAAAGTCTTGCTATTTTTGGCAGACTGAAGGAGAGTTGAGAGAGTCCTCTCTGTGGGTTGCTCTGTGAGAAGCAGGCAGGGAGAGTGTGTGTGTGTGTGTGTGTGTGTGTGTGTGTGTATGTCTGGAGAGTGTGTGTGGGATAATGGTGTGAATTTGTGCTGTAGGGAGAGTTTTTTTTTGAGCGAGTTCAGAGTTGCAATAATGAATGTGGGCATGCACACACACACAGAGAGGGGGTAGGTACGGTGGGAGAGTGTGTAGTAGGGAGGTGGGGGAGGATGAGAGGGGAAAGTGTTTAAATTAATTTGATCTGCGATGCCTCAGAGACAGGGCCGATGTGAGCGAGCCATGCACCCGGACAGAAACCTGAGCAGATTGCACCGCTGCTTTGTATTCCAAATTAATTGGCCTCTGAAGATCGCCCTCCACCCCTCGCAACACTACTGATGCACATTTTCTTCCCCTCAATTAAAAGTGTGTACCCCACATGCAGCCCTCTCTCCCCATTCCCAGTGACTTCTCCCTCCTCTTGTTACCGAGAACAAACCGGGCTCACACACCAGGCCTCAGCACAGGGCTGAGAGCGGGGGGGGGGGGGGGGGGACCAAAATTAAAGTCTATGGTAGAAAGAATTATGGGAGTCATCAGTTTGTGTGTGGTGACTGTCATTAATTCCAGTTAATACCCTGTAGTACACTTACCAGTTGAACTGTTTACTTAAAGTGGGAGAAAAGGCAAAAGCTAATTTATTGTGTGAATCGCACACAATCCCAAAATGATAAACAATCTTACATTTATACATTTTTGGGGTTTGAGAGTTATTAAGAGTTAACGAGTTTGAATTTGTCCTTAGTCGTGTCATTCATAGAGTTATCCCATGCATTGCGCAATACTGCTGATGATGAAGAGAGACTCTTTTGGGAAAATATAGCATTCCAATCGACACAAGAGCAGATTGAAAACATTTCTTTTGAGTTTAAAAAAGCTGGGACAAAACAGAGTTCAGAAGTATTAGAAGAATCAATCTGACCATTTTTTGTGTAGATTCTTTTTACCTATAGCTACAGAAGTTGCTGAGTATACACTAATGTAAAACAAAAATTGCTTATCACCCTAAATTAATAATCTATTGTTCACCTTAGACCTGGATGGAAAGACTGTAGCGGGTTTTGCAAGTCCAACTAGAGGGAAAAGAAAACATTTTGGCAGAATTAATTGACTCGCTGTGAACCGTCTTTACATCCATATCAATTATGGGGTTTTATGTTGCAGAGTGCATTACATGTGAAATGCAGTCCTCATAACAGGCCTGATTGCTTGGTTGTTCTGTTCTTTATGAACTGTGAAAGCTCCCTTAACAGCAGGGGGCCAGTTTACAGCTCCACCTGTGATACACACAAGGCATAATCCTGCTCCCTAACCGCAACCCATCCTTAATACACTCCCAGGAACAGTACCAGCAATAACAAAAGAGCAACGATAAACAAACAAAAAAATAGCTTGACTCCAGCTTACATCCAAGGTCTGCGTTTGATCCCTTATACCATAACCTGCTCTGTAAAGCTCATTGATGGAGAAGTGAAGAAGGATGCTGTCTTGAGGTAAAAATAGCAGAAAAAGTGTTCACAATTGACATATTTATTTATGAGAGTTTAGAAGTTTCGAGGGGAAGTAAAATGTAGGATGAATCTATTTATTGAACAAAGGACAGCAAAACACCACAACAAACATCAAGCGAAAACACTCAAGATCCAAGATATTTCAGTCAGGAGAGATGTGAAAATGTTCTCAGAGGAGAATTGCCCCTATGGACGACAAATGCCAAAACAACTCTGACAAAGAAAGAAAGGAGGAAAATATGAGTGAACAGAAGGAACAACAATTATTTATGTAAATAATGTGCCATTGCTGCTTATAATTAGTGGGAAAATTAAGCAGAAAAGAAAAGGGGGGAAAAAAAAACATCATGCATGTCACCCGACTAATTTTTCTCATGCAAATTAACAATTGAAATTATAAATGGAAATGGTGTTGTTGTGATCGAGAGAGGAAGAGAGAGAGAGAGAGAGAAACGAGAGATGCCCTGCTTTTTTCTCTCTGTTTGGAATTCATTAGCTGGTGAAGCAGGCGGAGGCAGATGTAGTTTGACACAACGGGTGAAGGCGATGGCAGCAGGAGGAAGAGAGAAGTTATGATTATTGTTTTGGTCAGGATGGCCTTAGAGTACAATAGATTTCATGCAAGAGGGCAGAAGGAAAAGAGTTGCGTGATTTTATACGCTGAAAAACCTCCATGCGTCATTCCCTGTAGCGATTACATTACTTTAACACCTCACATGGAACCTCGACACCCGGCACGTAAAGTGGAGCAAGGCGCCATTCATTCCTATCAATTTCCATTCCCTGGAGAGTCGATGCAGTATAATGATGAAGATGGAAAACGGCATCGATGAACAAGCAAACAACCTCAGAACTATCCAGAGACAATGAGGCACCATCAGAGACACCTTGAGAATAAGCATACTGTCCTTTTGCTTAGTTAGCCTATTGTAACTGCAGATAATTGCTGTCTGAGAGCAGCATCCCATCACTTTCTGATTCTATCACCTTGATTTCACCACACTCTTTGTCACTGTAAACTGTTGCTTGACTGCAGAGCAACCTGAAACTCTCCCTATTGCTACTACAACTTAGTTTGCATACCAGTTGACTGCAACCATTTGATCCTCTGTATAAATGACTTTCCCATTCCATTATTCTGTGTGTAGCTTACTTTCTCAGACCCACTCTGTCTCTAAGCTAGCCGTTTAAGATGCACTTTATTGATCCCCTAGGGGAAATTCTGTATGCTATTTAATACTAATAATAGTAATAATACTAATAAAAACACTCCACTCCAGTGACCTGCTAAAATGATTTAGAGTGATTTCTTCAACAATAACTTGGTGTATTTGATCCGTATATGCTCTATGTTCATTGGATGAGCTATATGTAAACTGTGCATGCTGACCTGAGCTATACTCTGTCCATGACACCACTGTGCCAGTGCACACACCTCTCAGACGTGGCGAGGTGCTGACACACTTATCAGCCGCAGCATCCCCCCCCCAGAAAGAGAGGTGATGGTTGCGAGGGACCGCAAAAGGCAGTGTCAATGAGGGTGTGATAACTGTGAAAGTCTGTCTACATGTGTCTCCTGTCTGCTCGTCTCTCCCGCTCCCCTCTCGCTCACCACCGGCGCACCTCACACACACACACTGCGACCTGCTTTCTGCCTCCCCTCTGTCATTGGGAAGTGTTTTTTAAAAAGAAGAAGCAGGATCAAACGAAGTAGGAAAATGCCTGTCTGGCGTTCATCTGACAGCCCCGCATCCTGAACCCTTTTAAAAGAGAGAGCAGAGGAAAAAAGAGAGAGAAAATAGGACATGTTTCGCACAATTTATGCAGCGTTAATTTTCCAGCCCCCGCGTCGACTGTTTACAGAGTCCTATGCATCTCAAACCTCCCTCTCTTGTTCTCTGTTTTTCCCCCTATCTCTCAAACCGCAATCCCTCCTTTACTTTTTCCTCCCACCCCCTCTCACTTTTTGCGGTTTATGTTATTCTGATTTTTTTTCCAGTCTTTTTTGTGTCACTAGTGAGGATGCTCTCCCTTGGGGTGGCTAAATTTACATCTCTCCATATGACAAACACAAACAAAGAAACAAATAAATCAAACGTGAGGTAGAGAGAGGGAAAAGGGGCGAAAAAGTGAGAGGGAGAGGAGGAGGGAGAAGAAAAAGCTGCGGATGTTTATCAGACTAACAATATAATGTTATTGATCAACTCTCGACAGATTATGGGTGTGCAACACTGGTTGTGTAGCATACTGGTTGTATATGTGTTCCTACATAGAAACCAACCATAACGCCTACAGCCATCACTCCACTTATCCGACTTGGCTTTGTTTTTATTTGAAGCCGACAGACAAAGTACCATGGGAGCGTCAGCTGAAAGTACACAACCTCGAGTGTCTTCAACAATGAATGCACATGACAGTTGACCTGACAGCCTCTAAGTAATAAGATTAGAAAATAATAAAACACATCTGAAAACTTGATACGGACTTGTACGGTTGTTTATTTGAAGGCCTTCGTTGTTTGTGAAGCGCAGAACAGAGAGACACAACTGGACAGGAGGAGCCATTACCTCAACACCAGCAGTGTCACCTGTCATCTCTCTCCAGGGACCATGGTGTGTGTGTGTGTGTGTGTGTGTGTCAGGGGGTGTTAGAGAGGGTGTTAGAGTCTAGAGGAACGAACCCCCATCACCACCCCCGCCCCTGCCTGCACCACCCCAGTTTACCATAAAATTTCACTCATGAAAATTCATGCGGCGGAAACAAAGCCCAAATGAATCGAGTTATGCGGCGTTCCCGTTTGTCACCGTGCGTGTGTCGTATACATGTATGTATGTATGTATGTACGAACGGGGCTTGAGGATGGAGGATTCGTCAACAATGGACTATATGCATGTTTTCCTGGAGCAGGGTGTGTATTTCTGTCTCTCTGTCTCTCTCTGTTTCTATGTGTGAATTTTGAGAGGAGCTTTGGGTAGGGGCTTCTGTTGGGTGGGTGGGTGGGTGGGGGCTTGATCAGTCTCTTCCAGACTATGTGTGTGTGTTTGTGTGTGTGTGTGTGTGTGTGTGTGCGTGTGCATGAGTGCTTGTGACAAGCAGAGGAGCCCTGCCGTGTCTCAGTGCGTCCTCTCTGATACATTATTAATTAGGCAGCGTTTAGAGTAACGAGCAGAGCATTTGAGCCCCCCTCTCTCTATCCCCCCCCGCCCCCCCGCCCTCGGTGACACGCTCCCTGGGAATCCGCTGTGTGACTGCAGATCAGAGGAAGCGACAATCCGACACTGCATCACCACCTTCCAGGAATACCAGAGAGCCCCGGCTCCCTGGGAGATGGAAAACAGGAAGTATCACAATACCTCCAGCAGCAGCTTCTCTCTGCTCCGGCCTCCACACTCTTACACTGTTATACTGTAACAATCTGATTTATCACATGTATCCAATGTTGCATTGTCAGTGTAATAACTTTAATGGCTGTGTGTGTGTGCTTGCGTGTGTGTCAGTGTGTGTGAGCCTTGAAACATGGTGGATGTGTTGTGGCACAGAGAGGATCAACAGCATGGTAATGAGCCACAAATCCATGTCTCCTACAGCTCAGCTCTCCTCTCCTCCTCTCCTCTTCTTCTTTCATCCAGCCAGCATCCCCTTTTCACCTCCTCCTCTGATAAATAATGCAAATGCATACCTTCCCTTTCCCCTTCAATCCTCCGCATCTTTTTCTCTGCGTTACTTCAGCCATTGTTTTCCATTATTTCACACTTTGGGTCATAAACCTGCTTTGCTCTCGCCCCTCTGTTGCACGCTCACACTCACTTCTCTCTGCTATTACTGTCTCACTAATTCAATAATTTTCTCCCCCCTTTGTCATCCCGTTCAGCTCCCCCCCTTCTCTCCTCCGTCTGCCCTTCAAATCTTCTGGGTCTGGCTGAGTCTCTGTTGTCTGCCTCATTACTGACTGTTCAGCCATTTGATTTTCTGAAACGGCTGCTGTGCAGCCACCCCGAGACCCTCTCATCCCTATTATGCTCCAACACACACACACACACACTCACACTCACACAATCACACTCACACACAAACATATAAACACACAGACAGCCTTTCCATTTTTCTTACATGATACATGCGGCATCGGCGAATGTGTGGAATTTCTCTGTTTCCTGTTTGCTACATTATAGGAGAGCCCATACACAGGACAATGTTATAGTGCAGCAAAGGGTGATGGTGACAGCTAAGATTTAGCTTTTATTTTTCCAGGGCTACTCAGCAGAATGTAAAAAGTGCCTCCATAAAGAAGTGTATCTTAGAGCGACTGCCTGTGATTCCACACCACAGTTGGTGATGACACCACCATTCCTCTTGGTGACGGATGCACTGTTGCACCAGTTCTCTGCATCTTCCCAACTCTCTGCCCCGCTCCGGTTATGAATGTTGCTGGCACACTGTGGAAATACTGGGGCACGTCTTTTTCCTCACTAGTTTCTGTCTCAGGCAAAATTCTAGTCCAAACAAAACCTGATACTGACTCCAAAGCATCAACAACATAATAGGCACTACAATGGAGTCTAAAGACAGGAAAAGACACGCACATTTTCTTCAGCATTACTCTGGAATTACTTTTTTGGGGGGATTGGATTTACTCTAGCTGTTTTGGCCTCTGGTTCTTGTCCTCTCTCTCCCCCTCTCTCTCTCTCTCTCTTTCTCTCTCTCTCTCTCTCACCCCAGCGCTCCTCTTCCCAGGCTAGGAGGACTTGGTCTGGAAATTCCCTGGCCCCGGCCCCGGTGGAGAAGAAGGTGTCAGGCTCATCCTTTCACATCCCACTGGGCGATTGGGAGGGACGTCTCCGCTGGCCCCCGAGCATCCAGCATCTCCCGGCCAACAGCAGGTAACACTTAGTCACTATGCGCTCACGAGAATTTACTGCTGCATGGTTAAAGAATTCCTGCTGGAGCCTCCTGGAGCCCCTCTCTTGTTTTTTTTTTGAGGGATGGGCTGTCATTTTTTTGCACCTCTATTTGTTTTCTTTTTCTGTGAGTGTGTCAGAATACAAATTAGGCTTAAGTGATTGAGCAGTGAACTAACGGCTCGGAGGCCTCGCTCACTTGTCTTTGCCTGTGATAAATGTAACCCGAGGAATCCTCTGCTCTCGTCCAAGCCGCACCTGATACACTGTAATGAGATTTAACCGAACATTTTACACAAACATCATTAAAAGAAGTCTGTGAAAGTGGTTATGCCCCTATACAAAATGTTACAAATATTTTTATATTCATTCCCTATTTATAATTGAAGCACACACACACACATACTCTCTCTCACACACTTTCACACTATTCATTATCTACCCCCCTAGAGCAGTCCAGAGGGGCAAACTGTGTGGCCAGCACTAGCCAAACATGCTTGGAGGCTGTAGGCCAGAACCAAATGGGCCAAGCACCTGCCCTAGGTGTCAACAGGCCCCTTTGGCGCTGAGCACCAGGCGCCCCCCTGAAGGAGAGAGGAGATGGAGAGCCAGATAGAAAGCCATCTCATTACCTGCTCCCTGGGGCTGCAACTAAGCAGGGGATGGAGAGTGTGAGGGGCATGTCACCTCTGCGGATGGCCCTCATGAACTGTGGTTAATTGAAATCTGATATATCTGAGTCCCTGCTTGGCGCACTCCCAGCCAAACAGCAGGACGGGCTTTACTCTGCCAACTGAGGCCGGAAAAAAACGGGCAAGAGCTCCATCCTTCACTCTTTTACATCTTCTCCAGCTCACTTTCATTCTGCCGTTTTCCTCCACGCGTGCAATCCACAGCGTTATTGATTTGTTTGTGAGCTGTGAACATGGTCCATCATCGGTGGTGCTCTAGGCTGGTAAGAGCTGATCACAGGGCGCAGTTTGATACTAACTTAGCGTACTGTGCGCTGACCTTGGCTGAAGTGCACAATGCGGGGCTCGCTGAAATCCCCGGGTCTCTCGGTGAGGTGGATGCCAGGTGGGGATACAGGCGGTGAAGACACATCCATACAAAGAGCCGGTTAACTGTCCAGGGGCCCTCCGGATAATCCACCTTCAACTTTATCCTTTTAATATTTCATATCCTGGCCCCCGCCACGCTCCGGCCAAACGCCTCTGCCCGGGTTGCTGGAATATGGATGAGAGTGCACATTTACCCGTTTACCTGCATGTCAGTCGGAAGCAGCTCTAAACAATGCTCCTCTACCCCCGCAACCTCACCTCTGCTCACCCCGACGGGCCCAGAGCTAGCTTGTTAGAGAGAGGAGGGAGGATCGAAGGCAAAGGAAAATAGACAGAAAAATCCTACAAACAGGAGCCATGGGAGAACAAATACACAACCCCATATGTGGAGAGGATGTCTGGGCTTTCGGGAGAGAGATTAGGGCTGCACATGGAGGATGCTGACACAAATGATGCTTTATAATCAGCAGAAATATATATTTTCGATGAACATGGCAACTTCGTTTCACTAAAACAGAGATAATGTTGTTAATGTGGATACCAAAGTATTCATCAAATAATCAGTTCAGCTTGTCAAGATATCCCTACTGCAGTCTAAGTGTTTACTGAGGTTGTGTGCGTACGTTTCAGAGACTTTACTTACTTGTCAGGTCACATCAACATGCACAAATAGCATATAGTTTAAAACTGGGTAGCCACTACACAAGACTTCACTTAATGCAATTACAGTGTGGTTTAATTGTTCTTTAATATCTATGGATAAAGCCAATGTGTTACGTAGAGTAATTACCGGTAATGACTGCAGTGGGAGAGAGGAGCAGGAAGTGGGGTGTGTGTTGAAAGAAACCAGTGAATTCATTTCAGTCTAATAGACCTTTTGTTGAATTGGTTCCGTCCGCATGTGATAAGGGTGTTAAAAATTAATGATTTATAACTATTGAGCCAGCAATCACATTTTAATTAGGCAGTAATTTATGATAATTTGTCTTCTTTCGCAGCAGTACAGTTAATAATTGTTAATTAGCCGTTGATGATTTGTCCTTTGAACATATACCCTAATGGCCAGCTCTCAGCCTATGAGCGAAGACCCCTCTGAGAGCCATCAGAGTGTGTGTTTAAACACACGCGGAAAGATAGAGATGGAAAGAATATAGAAATATTAGACAAAAACAGAAAACAGCAACATGTCATGTCCATCTGTACCGTCCCTGTATTGGCACACGATTTTCTCACATTACCAGGCTGGCTATGTGCGCCTGCCAAGTCCATCCATCTATCTCAGCCTCGGCTTGCCAACCCAGCACAGAGAGAGAAGACAAGAACACACTCCAGGAGAAGTTATGCCAGCTCCGCTCCAAAAGACCCAGGGAGAAAGAAAGCGGGGAGAAAATGAGGGAAAAACGTACAAGACGCGGGGAGAAAGAATGCAGAGAAAAGAAGGGGGAACGTACCTTTCCAGTTCTTTATAAACAAGTGTTATTTGTTTAACAATTTCAAGTGGCTGAAATTGTCTGTGTCTAAGTCTTTGGCATTAGATAGTGACCCCGGGGCTGCTTTCACTCTAAGTGCTAGCAGATTGCTGCCGGGGCTTTCCGTTCCATGCAGCACTCTCTAACTTAACCAGCGCTGTTTTTCATTCGCCTCCTCCCGTCCCTCACTTCCCTTCCTTCCCTGTGTACCTCAGACTCTTTGGAACTACTTTAATACATGCTTACGCTTTCACACAGGGTGAATCCTCGCATTCTTCTGCAATTTCTGAAATGAGGATGAAATGTGTATGAATAATCTATCACAGTCTTGCCCCTTTTTTTTTAATACACAACAATCTCATGTTGGAAAGGCGAGAGACGGCAGGCAGGACCACAGGACCGGTTTTGGAGAACAAGTCAATGCAGGACCGAACTGTCAAACGACTGCATATCTGTGGCTCCAGCTGGATGAAAAGGAGCGAGGTGAAGTAAATCTAACCCCCTTTTAAACCCTATTACTGATTTGAACTATTCATTCATTCCAACCCGTGTATTTGAAGTCTTCAGAGGGCCGTGTCAAAGGCATGGAGAGAAGAGTGTTCAAAAGGCTGTGACAATCAGGAAAGTCTGTGGATATGAAATAAATTTTGGCTCTCTTTATAAGATTTCCCCTCTGTAGGCTGCTCTGTTTGATAAGTAAAATACATCTTTAAGATATTTAACAGGCATTAAAATTAATAACAGAATTTTTCAAGTTTCAGATATATAATACATACTTTTAACTTCCCTTCTAGGACATCTCCTTTTGATTAAAATATCTTTCTCCATTTGTTGCTTGTAATACGGTGCAGATTGCTTTAAAGGGAGGGAAGTGGGATGGGGAAGTGGGGCGCAGTGGTGGTGGTGGGATGGTGGGATGGTGGGTTGGGGGTGGGTTGGGGGTGGGTGGGGGGGGGGGGTAGATATGACAGGGGGTGGGGGTTGCTTGGAAGATAGCTTGTATGGTAAAGTCATAATACCAAGATGGCTGTGTGCAAAGCTGCTTGGATCGTTACGACAGCCCTCCTAAGTCTCCCTGCAGCATCTAACCCTATCTGCTGTCAGCTCCCTCCTCCAGTCCCGTTACATTCACATACCCCCCCCCCCCCCCCCCCCCCCCCCCCCCCACACACACACACACACACACACACACACACACACCACCCCCACACCCCCATCTGAATATTGTTTACCCATTTTCTTCCTTTCCCCAAAATCAATCTGATGGACGCAGAATGTTTCACTATTAGGAGCAAAAAAATTAAAATAAAACTCTCTTTCATTTTCTTACCCTGTTCACACATTCATACCTTGTCCTCCCTATTTCTGTCTGTAAGTGTTGTTTTTGTAGGTTATAAATGCGCAATCTTTCCTCTTAGCGCTCTCTCATCCGCATTATGCCTCGGTGCAAACCATGCTCATTCACTGTGTTGATAGTGTCTTTTTGTGCCTTCGCTTTTTTTCCAGTTCTGAAGTAAACACTTAAGTCAGTCTGGTCAGCAGGGACGCCGCTGTAGTGGGAGAGACGCACAACAGCACCCATTGAGACAATTCTTTCAATATATTCACCTTCTGACGCTGAGCGGTATTTTTGTCAGTGTCGTACATTTCCGTTTGTTTGCGCATGTGCTGCCATGCTTAATTTGCCATTTACACACTTACCATGTGTTTTTAGAAGGTAGCCTGTAATTTATAATTAGAGGCTTCATGACGTCACAGTTGACTCAGTGAAAATAGAAATAGCAGCACAAAAAACATGAAACATCCTTTCACATATTTTTTATTTAAATAATGTTTACAGCACACTAATTTACTCAGTTGAAAAAGCAAATAGCAGCCCTGACTCCAGGTCTGTACAGTGTGTGTTTCAACTCTATAAGCCACTGTTCTAACTTGGTTTTTGGATGGGCTTTATGGCCTGTGGTCAAGACCAACATTTATTTGTGTCTGTATGTACAGTATAGGCAACACAAGAGTAATTATAGTGTCACTGCTAAGTATTGTCATATGACGGGTTTTATTGAGTAGGCTCCTATACAGTAGAGTATATGCATCCTTTGGCCTCTTTGTTTGAAGGCATACCATAACCCCGAGCGCACAAGGCAAGGCAGCTGCTAATTAAATCAATATGAGATAATGAAGTGCAATTAGAGGCGCTGGCTGGGCCAATCCTTTGCAGTAAGCACTGTTTCCCTCCCTCTGGGCTCGCGCCTCTTTAGAACCTGTTGGTTTTTCCACTTCCAGGAGCCACAATGCCCACAGCAACCATTTGGAGGAGTGATCACTGAGCTCCCAGGGCTGCCAACGCATTCACACACTCAAACATAGTTCTGCTCTCCATTTATCCTCACCTTCCTCTCTGAGCTGGAGCGCTAGCTCTCACGCTGTTTACCCCCCCTCCGCCCCCTTCACCCTCTCCTATTTCACACATTTTCGCCTCTGCCTCTCATTGCTTCCTCTTTTCCTAACCTGGCAACTTGTGCTGTTTTCAGAGTCAGTGAATTCGTATTTCAAAAGATGCTGTAATGTTCAGTGCTTGAAAGATGATGAGAGATGCTGTGCTGCATGAAGTGAGACCGTTGGTAACCTGTGGTAAAAAGATATGACAATGATTTGTTGTTTTTAATGCAAATACTGTCTTAGTTATTTGCCCCAATTACAGAATTATAGATTATTACAAATAAATGATACAGTGTCCCTTTCATTATCTGTAGGGTTTGCCACCTGATTCTTAAGTCACCAGATGGCACTATTTAGCTTCCACATACTGCATAAAGAACTCAGTGAGAACATGTTAATGCTTCCTCTTCGGCACAACTTCACCGGCCGCCTCCTCACTGAAGCCACTGGTCATGCTTGACCTCTACAGGTTAATGCTTTACTCTGCGGCTTTATACTGTGTGATGCTACCAGGCTACAAAGAGTGAAACGATCTTGGGAAGTCAGCTATTACCAGCTAAACATCTGTGTCACACTACGAACATGGGGAAATGTCACACCCTGATCTGAGATTACCTGCCACTCTCTAAGATATTTACCGCATAAAATGAGCTGAAAAGTCAACAAACATATTCAGATGGAAGGGGGGAAAAAAAACAGCTGAAAACAAGAATTGTTCTGCATCAGGTCTGTCTTCATGCTTTCCCTTTGGCATCAGGAGCACTTAGCACTGGAATCTTCAGCACAGTGCGTGGTGACGTCTAATGGGCTTTTAAGAGCCTCGCAAGGGGACTATTTGTGTACCATCAGTGGAAGCCTGTGATCGCTATGTGACAACAGTATTTTAAGCTAGCTCCAGAGCGGCGTAGGATGAGTACCCTGAGCTGTGGCTTTCCCCAGGGGAGCGTATGCTACTGAGATCTAACAGCTCAACTTCTCTCTCACTTTCCAACTCAGGTGTCTGTTTTCAGCGAGACAGCTGAAAAGTCTTGATTCCTCCTTTTCACTAGAAAATGCATGTTTGTGAAGGAATAGAACAAGACTAAACAGGGCGTTTTCGACACCCGCTCGGCAGAAGAGAGGGAAAGTTTTTATTTGTTACGGGAGATGTTTGGTTTTCCCCAGAGACGCACCTATATAAAAGTCACACTTATTTTATTATTTTCATTTGACTCTCCTACGTTGAAATTGTTCCCCTGCTTGCCGGTGGAGTCGTGCTGCTTAGGGACTTTGAGTGGCTGTATTTTGGAGTACACACTGAGTAACCCCCATGTGCAACCTTCATATACAACCTTTACATTCACTAAGTTGCATTAGAATTCACATAAGATGCAAATAGTTCTGCAGTTCAACACAGCTCAAGGATACAGAGAGCAAGTGCAGAGACCAAGTAGAATTTTACACGTTGTTTAACCCTTTTTTGGATAGGTTTGTATTCTTTGTATCATATACATTGTATCTTATGTGCACAGGCGAAAACACACGTATGCTTGGACACCCACATGTGCACACACACACACACACGCACACACACACACACATTGCTGTTCTATGAGGGAGAGGAGGAGAAGCCATAAAGAATACTGCTTATGTCTGTGTAAAGAGATTCCTTCTAATTACTTCTAATAGCGATCATCAGGGAATATGTAAACCAGGTCAATGGACACTTCACAATAACTAGAAGGAAAAAGAGTAATTAGCGGTGTGTATGTGAAATGTCATTTGTATACATGTTTATGTCAGATACATAGAGTATGTAGGATAGTAAAACAATTAGCCTTTTGGAGGTGGGGGTGGGGATGCATTTTGTGGTGCGGCCTAATTGTTTACTCTCTCCTGTTACGGTACAACGTGAAATATTCCACTGCACCTCCCCGGTTTCTTCGCATAATGAATTCCTGGAGGAGTGAATGGAGCAAAGTGAGGAGTGGACCTGAGCTGGGTCTGTGATGAGTGCCAATCAATTATCATCTCCAGCATTACTTCATCAAAGGAGAGGGGGAGGGGAGGGGAGGGACGCTGAGATTGAGTCTGACATGTAATAGGACTCCAAATCACTCCTGCACTGCAACAAATATCCATCTTAACAACTCATGTAATGTAGCATTGAGTCTCAAAATCTGATTTTTCTTGACACAGGAAAGCGATGCTTTCATGGAGTGATCCGCCTGATCACTCCACTAATATTGAAAAAATGACACTTGATTCAGTAGAATTCTTGAAGTTACTTTACATTGGAAACAAGTGAAATTATGTCACTCTGTTGGCAATTTTTCCAGATTTTTTTCTCTTGTTTTAAGAAAAATAAGGATTTCAGAAGGAATATGAGACTAAATTACTTTTTAAGATGGGCATTTTTGTAGAGTGAACCGGAGAGAAAGGTTGTGATAGCAACCCAAGACACTGAGGGAGACGAGGGAGAGAGGAGAGCGATGGGAGGCAGATGAGGAATATAGAGTGTGGGATGTTATCTCAGCTGTGAATGAGACAATATAATTATGATATGGAAATGATGCTGAAAGAAGAAAGTTGAGCAGAGTGGAGCTTATCTTGTTAAGCCGGCACTCTGCCTTCCATCTCCACTATATATCAATATCAATTACTAATGTTTCAATAACAATTACAAAATAATTTATCTATTTGTGATTCTGTTTTTCAATAATATTATTGTATACTTGAAATCAATTTGCTGTGCTGCTTGGAACAGATAAATGGGTTTGATGCAATTCATGCACTGTTTACTTCGGTGACAGCCAATAATTCTGACTTTGATTGGCTATACATTAGTGAGATAGAAACAACTAAACAGCGCTGCATAGTTTCTTTGAACTTGTCTCACCAGGGAGAACTTTTGGCAAGCGTGCATGGAATACACAAATAGTCTCTCCTCAATCTTTCATTGGAGAACAAATTCAAACTCCTTTTCGCCCTGCATTTTAACACATGCACACGCACACACACTTGCGCAAGCAGGCGCACACTCGCACACACACAGTGAATCTGCCATTTAATAATTATGAGGCGTAAAATCCTTGCCGACGGCGAGCATACTGAAGGATGTAATTATGACCTCTTTCAGAGAGCCCACGCTCGGTGGCAATGCCTACATTTCCACCCAGAGAGAGAAAAACACTCCCAAGGAATGACGGGAAAACGTGCCCTTCATTGCAATTAAGGACAATAATTCTCTGCAAGAAAATTGTTTCAATTGCTTTTCAGCCCAGGAGCAAAATGGCATTGATGGGGGTGATGGTTTGAAATGGGGGTGACAGTGGGATGAGGAGTGACATTTTAGACGGTGGAACTGTTGGTTAAAAGTGTGTGCGAGCAATATAACTGTGTGTGTGCGGATGGAGGGAAATGAGTGGGAGTAAAGTAGATAGACAAAAAAAGTACATGTAAGCCCCAAAAATGTATATCAACATATGTAAACTACAGAAGTATAGCCTTTAGGCATGATGGCTCACTAAAAGGAGAATCGATGTCATGTTCTCCTTGTCCATTGACCTGAACTAAACCTCTGGATGAAAAACATTAGGTGCTCTGTTGTCCCTTAGGTCGATTTTGATGTAAGTATTCTGTCATCTATTTTTATCGCTGGCAATTCCTAATTCCTAACTGCCTGTTGGATGGGAATAAAAATGAACCATCTGTATTTGAAGGGTTCTTTTTGTGCAGAGCCCTGATTTTACTGAACAAAGAGTTATATAAATATAGAGTTCATGTTTTCTGATGGAAGATAAAAATTAATGCTTACAAGAAACTTACAAATTTCAAGAATATCTTATTTTGCAGAGCCCTTGAGAGAACATGTTTGGCCAGATTGTACCATGTGCTGCACTTCTCTCAAAGTAAGAGCTGTTGGCTGCGAATATATACCACAGCGCTCCATAATACCAGGATGAAGTCCAAAATTTTTGAAGTTTGCTGCCACTGCATCACAAGTTAGACATTTTTAGTAACAGTCATGGAGTGGGATTGAAGGTCCTCTCCACCGAGAACAGCAATGTACTGCAAGTCTGTTTATAGTACTGCTTATGTATTCATTGGTGAATATATGATGGGGCAGCGGCATGGCCTAGCAAGTAGAGAGACCGTCTTTCAAACCAGAGGAACTAGATTTAAGCTTCAGTGTTGGCGAGCATCCGCCCTGCTGACGTGTCTTTGTTCAAGACACTGAATCCCTAGCAGCTCCAGAGCTGCTGTTCTGCAGCTGAACCTGACCTTTGACCTCCATGTGGAGGGACACAAGCAAAAAGAGAATTTCCTACAGGGATCAATACAGTCTCACGTGATTATTATAGTCAAAAAAGGGTAGCAAGCACTACAAATTCAAACTGACAATGAGCTGCTCTGGCTTCGATGAGACTCAAGATTCTGTGCTTTCTCCTAAGACAAGAATTATTTTTTAACAACAGCACATTTTAGGATGAGTGAGTGTGAAGATGCTTTCATTGAGTGTGTTTTTGTATCTGTAGTTTGAGGGAAAAACAAAAAATGTGAGCCTTTCATACTACCCATCACCTTCATCCTTTCCTTAGTAGTTCTCAGCTAGTACGGTCAGCTGTGTATTGATATATCATAACCTGCAGTGTATTATGGACCAAAAAATCAATTGCAATGTCCATCAGAATAGAAAAAAAAGCTGCTGTCTTGTGCACTGGTTTCTCGTAAAAAAAAAAAAAAAAAAATCTAATGTGGCCTATAGAGGGAAGAGGGTGATTACAACTGTTCTGAGCCCAGTAAGTCAAATTCTACCAACAATACTGGAGCTCAACTCTATAAGCTCAACTCTTTTTTTTTCGTTTGACAGTTAGAATATAATTTTTTTTCTCCTGTCTTCAAAAGTGACAGGAATAATATGATCTAATTTCACTCTCTCATCCTAATTTTTTTTTTTCCTGCGAGTGTGTCTGCAGATTCACCTAAAGCTCCGGCTGTACGTTCCACACAGCATGATGGTGAGGACAGTGAGGGGGGGGATGGTGGGGGGGGGGCAGCAGAGGGCCGAGGGGATCCGGATGCTGTGTTTGTGTATGGAATCCTGCGGTGGGATTGCATCTGTGGAAGCTGGCGGAACAAAGGTCTGAATGAGGAGGAATGGGCACCAGAGGGAAATGGAAAGCAGCTTTAGAGGAGGGAGGCATGCACACACGTGCGCTGGCTGTTTACATTGGGCCGGGACGCTACACGCCGATGCATTCCAGCGCTCACGGTGGGCTCACCAGATCCGGATCCATGTTTTCACGCTTGACTTTTCACTACCTATGTGCGTGCGTACATGTGTGTGTGTGCGTCTAAGGATTTTGTACTCCGTTATAATGTGTGAAGGCATATAGAAAGCTCCTGTTGCACTATGCTGCCTAGCTTTCCAGCAGGGAATACATGGGGATAATGTGAGACGACCTGAGCTCCGTTGTCTCCTCTGCTGGCACCTCCTTACCTGTTCTGCTCTGCTTTGATTTCTTTGTTTCTGTCCACCCACCAACGTCTCTCTTGGACCACGAGTGTCTCTGTCGTCTCGGTCTGGCTGTTGGTGGCTTGACAGGTACAAGGCCCGCCGTGGTCACATGTGCTCCGCATCCCAGTCTGTCTCGAAACAGTTAACGCCACTCTTGTCCTCCCCTCAGCAGGGAAAGGGTCTGCCGACGTTACTGCAATCAAAATTCACAAGAAAATGGAATCCTTTATATGCAAAACAAACAATGGGGAGGAAATAAAACATTCAGGCGGGCTGTCAGGTCCTTTCAAGAATCAATACGAGGCCTTTCATCTGCGTCCCAACCTCTTCCTGGTAATTATCCTGCATATTTTATGCCCCCCCATGCCTGCTTACACACAAACATATACTGTACCACACACATGCACACACACACACACACACACACACGCTCACCAGTTACCCACGCATCTGCATGCATACACGCACACAGACATACACTCACATACATTTAGGTAGGCGCACACACACACACACATACACAAACACAGATCAACCATTTAAAATAGAAAAACTAGTTTGTATTTTTCCACTAAAAACTGTAATATTATCAATATCACGAGCAACCATGTTTACATTTCTAAAAGAAAATTCTAATTTCCAACAATTATTGTTTTGTCACTCTTCAAAGTAACATTTCACTTTGGCAGAACATTAAGAACTTATTTAATGTGTATACCTCGATATAAGTTCATTAAAAGTACCTCTGCAACATAATCTGCCCTGATAATTACCAGTGACTACCAGCATTTCTCCAACTTTCTACCTCGAGAACTTCAACATATACGTATATACAGTATATATGACTTCAGTCATGACTTCAGAATGGAAGGAAGTGAGCGAGATCTTAACAGATACCGTCTGGGACAGCAGACAACTGGTTTCCTTGAGCTTGTATACACAGTAAGCATTCTCAAGAGTGAAAATGTTCTACTAAGGTTGCTTTAAGAACAATGTACTGTAGCTGAGTCCAAAAAAACATCTGTATACAGTGAGAAGACTGAGAGAGAGAGCGAGAGAGAGAGAGCAGTGGCCAGACACCTTGATCAGGATTAAAGTGTTGTCAGTGACAGAGTGACGTGCCCTTGAACAGAATCACCCTTAAAGTGTCCTGTCATCACATTCCTGCCTCCCATTACCAGGGGTAGAGGGGCCTCTGGGACGATGGAGAATGATTGGACAAAGCCTTCCTTCACCTAACCAGTCTTGAGCACCCCATGACGCCAGACAAGAGATTAAAAAAAAACGGGGGAAGAATAGATGAGGTCCTATTGGTCCCATGGCGGAGACGGTTATGAAACTGTGAGGCGAGCGGAATACCTGAGTGGCTGCCGTGTGAAGAGAGAGAGGAGAGTGAAGGGCCACCAGTAGGCTGAGTCGACTGACCGCGCGCTGCTCTTAAAACGCATTTTCTGCTCCCGGGGATAGTTGAGTGGTTAAGACTCCTTCCTCTGGAACCACATATGTGCCCCCGCTGGCCAATATTCCACTGCTGCCAGAGCTTTCTCGCCTGCATGCGTCTCCCCCTCCACATGCCTCCCTCTTCTACTTTCCCACTCAATTCAAACGCTAAACTAGAGCGGACTCTCCCCTTTTAAAAATGCAGCATCTACCCCCAGCATCTACTGTTCAACCTACAACAAACTCTATTTTATAGGATATTATCTTTGGAGAAGTATTGCAAACTTTCATGACATGCTTCGACTTTTTAATGAAAGCACAGCTCACTGTTGATGTAACGCAGCCGGTGTATAACACCTCCGAAATCAATTCGGTACAACACTCGTGTGCCCAGCAACTCACATACGCTAAAAAGAAGTCTGCGGCTCGCTCTCCCGCGCCGGTGCGGAGAATCTAGCCAATGACAATCCTGTGAGACGGAGGAAGTGTGTGGTAGTGTGTATGGGCCTGGAAGGGTGTGATGGAAGGGCTCTAATGAGGCATAGCAGAGAATGAAATATTAAAGTTTCTAATTAAATAGAGAGACCTCTTCCACTCTCGTCAAGGTTGTTTGGACCATTATCTCTGCCATGTGATCAGCAGTGACCCGGCCCGTTTAGGAGTTCCCCTGTGCCGGAGCTGACAGAGCACACACACACACACACTCAACACACACACACACTCAACACGAACGCACACACCTATCACAAATCTCCATCAGCCTGCTGGATAGACATCTCCCAGTTCATCGCCTTTCTGGCTGTCTATACTTTATGCAACTGACAGCCAGCCGTGGAGCCGGAGCACTGTCTAACAGTTGTGTTACTTATTTATCGAAACAAAAAGAAGAAAAAAAATAAAAAAAAGAAACGGCGAGTTTCTGGAGCGAGGGGCCGCTGCTCTCCTTGACATTCAGACCTGTTTGACTTTCTGTTGTTTTCCGAAGGTGAGACCTGCCTCTGGGACAGAAATACAGCAAGGAGAGAAAAAAAAAAGAAGGGAGTGACAGAGTGCACTGTAAGAGAGAAGAGACAGAGACAGAGAATGGTGGGATGAGAGCGAAAGAGGGAAAGAAAGAAAGGAAGAAAGAAAGTAACCCGGTGACTGTTTGTGATCTCCCACTGTATCAGGTGCCTGTGGGAGGTCAGAGGTGAAGCAACCCTCCATCCAAAGCTCCCTTCTACTGTGGAACATGAATGTGTGAGCAGCTTGTTTTCTCCGACATGTTTAAAATGTAAAAAGACCTTGCTGTGCACATGCACCGAGGCCTGGGACAAAGAGACCTGGTGCCTGCATACCGCTGTATATTAAGCAGACAGCCATTGTGTGTGGAATAACTACCATCCTTGCTTGAATTTTAATCATACTGTTTTATTAAGCTCACTGGGATTTTGCCTTGACATAGTTTTAATGATTTGTCCAGCATGCTGGCTCCATTATAACCACATGCTGTATAGGTAAAAAACCATAGCACAAAGGAGTATAGTTTTCATACAAAATATATAAGATTTAGCCCTTTATTGACTTTTTTTCCCCTTCACTGGATATCGTATGGATTTTTTTTCGCTTCATCGGCTGTCATTATTTTTACTTGGCTCTAGATGCACACACTTAAATAATATATCTAAAGGTGGCATAAAAAAACAAGCACTGAGGTTTACACCTGAAAGACATGAGAGTTTTCCTGATATTCAGCTGAATATGAGTTAAGTGCATTAGGACTTCAATTATGCTGTAGATTATTACAGTTTTCTCAGATTGTTCACCACAACTTTTGACTGAATACACCATGGGGAGTGGTAAGCCTGAGCAGTTGCAGCCGTTTGGACACCAATAGGTGGCACTCTGTCCCCTGTGGGAGTGGGTGAATAGGGACTTGGAGGAAGCTTGGGTGCCCGACAACACAAGCACAGCATTCTGTTCGAGTGTCAAGAAAAGCAAGAGCCACTCTGCAACATGAACTGGACCCTCCTTGTCTAACCAAACAGACAAAATCTGAAAATATCCTCTTCTCTGAACTTCAGTATTTCCTGGAAAACCTCCAACCTTTAGCTGGGAGTGATATGCTGTGAGATAGCTCTTTACTGCTGCAGTTTTACTCTGCATGAGAAACAATATTGGCCCCTGAAAGAAAAGTCAACAAAAACAATGTACAGCAGCTACACTGAATTTCTAACTGTAAAAGTCATTTTCACATATGCAGTCTACGCTGAAAATGTTTATGCAGTGCTGTTTTAACATGGAAAGCTACCGGATGCTCCTCTCTCTGAACTTCCAACTTTCCGTGTGTTTGTTTATCCTCCACACAGGAGAAAACCCTTCCATGACTCTTGGACCGATTTTCGAGAGTTTTCTGGTTTTGAACGCTGTGAAACAGAAGTGCTGGAACAGATCGGGCCAAACATCTCGTCTCAACTGCCGTTGCCTGTGGCGTGTCAATCTCCATTGATCTTGGTGGTAATGATGAGACAAGTAGAGTTTGAGACTCAAAAATAGATTTCTCAGCAACGTATTGTGATATTCACTCGGGGAAAATGAAACCACTTTGAAGTGTCTCTCTCTGTTTACCTCTTTGTCTGTCTGTCTGTCTTTCAATCCACACGTCCGTCCATCCATCCATCCCATTCATTCATAAATTGTCGACCCAGCCAAAATCTTTCTTCCCCTTCGCAAAGTGGCATGAAGAAAAACAAATCAGATCGGATCCAAACAGAGACACCCCCCCTCCCCGCCCCCCTCTAAACCCCACACATCTCTTTCCAGTGGAGTGTGCTAATCTTGGCGATACACAACAAGCACGCTATGTTGAGCACCCGCTGCCCCTGAGCACGGTTCCACTGACATGCATGGGCATATATGTGTTCAGCTCCTGTTGCTCTCTGACTCCGTGGCCCCAGCTCCCCCTCTCTTCCTCTTCCTCCTCTCCCTCCTCCTCCTCCTCCTCCTTCTCCTCCATTCCCTTCTGCCTCTGGAGACTTCAGCCTGATTGGATTCTGAAAGAGAGATCGAACATAGAGGTCAAAGAGAGCCTCGAGGACGCTCCTCATCTGAGTATGTGTGCGTGTGTGTGTGTGTGTGCATGCTGCCATGAGCACGGTCAATTCACGTGCACCTAGATGGTGAACAGCACAGCGTTTCATATCTTAACTCAGATTTCCATCTTGTGAGTGAGCACCTTAGAAACTCCAAACCTCATTGCATGGTCTTATTGGGATTTATTGACATATACCTATCTACAGCATAATCAACTCAGTTCATATGCGCGTGTGTATATCATTAACCTTTCATTTACAATGTATCATTACGGCACTTTATCACTATATGATCGCTATATTAATCCCGGTATATGGGACGTCAGGACATGTTTTCTGCTGACCTGAATCAGGGTTTGTCCCTTCAATTTTGCGGCTCCAGGAACATGCAGTACCATACTAATAGAGGCCCCTCTGCCTGGGTTAAACCCACGCTCAGCCATATAAGCACCGTGAAGTCAATTAATTTCTGGCTGCTTAATGACTTGGAACCACTGCGGTGCAGACACCCCTCCCCTCGCCCACATCTCTGGATTGATTGAGTGGATTTCTTGGACATGGTGCAGAATCCACGGATATGCTGTGAGAAATGATCATATTGAATCTTCACAGCACTACCATGCTATAATGCTATCAGGATTCTGTACTTCCACCTCAAAAAAAAAAAAAAAAATATATATATATATGACTATACATTTGGCAGAATAAATATATTCATGACAAAAAGGGGGAATTTAAAATAGGGCTTCTTGCTCCTTACTGTGGAGGGAGCCAACCATATATGACAGAGCTATCTTTAGGTTGTATTTGCCATAACCTATAAACCATAATGTACATGACGTGCAGGTATAATGTGAAGGTCAGAGTGTAGCGTGTGTACATGTGTGTGCACGAGTGGACTTTTTTCCTCTGGATATCATCATTCTAACTGCACGACGCAAGGAGGCGAGTAATTACGTCACTCAGAAAACCATCAGTCCTCCACGCTTGGGTCACTCCCCTGTCCGCCCTCCCTCTCCTCCCTCCCTCCTCTCTCTCTCTCTCTCATCTCCCTCTGTTCTTCTCCCCCCTTCACCATGTAAATGTCTCCTTGACAGGGCGGAAAACTGCCCCTCCCCAAACTGTCCACTTGTTTATTTCCTGTGATTCCTCTGAGCGGCAAAAATGCACTGATCACTATCCCTGCTCTTCAAGGCTACCTGAAGGTCCCCGTCCTCTCGTTCTCTCCTGGGTGGACCAGGACTTGGAGGGAAAAGACAGGAGAGAGAGAGAGAGAGAGAGAGATAAGGGAGATGTGGGGAGACAGGTTGTAAGTGAGCGAAAGCGTGTGGGTGAGAGAGGTAGAGGGAAGGTGGGGTGGGCAGGCCGTGAAATTGCTCCAACAGTGGCGACACCGCTGTGCGCACTGCTTCCACCAAGGCCTCAGCCAGTCTCCTGAAATTGGTACCCCCCCCCCCCCCCACCTCCCACCTCCCCCTCCCCACAAACCCTCAGCTCCCAAACCCCAGACCCCCCTCCTGTCTCTCTCTTTTTTTTTTTTCAGGTCTGTTGCACACGGGGCGGAAAAGATCGTATTTATCACCTGTCAGCATTTGGCAGCCCTGAGTTACGCGACGCAGGACAGCATAAAATTATCATACACAGGCATGAAATTACAAAACCGCCCGGGGACCCCACAACAAAATTATTTCATTTTTTTCCCAAAAAGGATGGAGGGTGTTTGGTTGTGAGGTGAGGGGGTGACAGGTGAGAAGTGGGGGTGACAGTCAGGGTGCAGAGAGATGGGAGGGAGGGATGTGATAGAGAGAAAACTCCAAGAGGACATTTTGGGAAACCGTCCTTCACACTCAGTGTGCGATAAGATAAAGTCTGGCCCGGCTTCAATTGCGGCGATGCCGCCGCCGTTGGTCAAAACAAAGTTCTGCGGGGGGTCAAATGTCCATCTGCCACTCACTTTGTTGTGCATCAACTGTCTTTTACCACTTTTGCACATCACTGCACTGATGAATGACAACAGTCCTAAAATTAAAAGATAACCTTAGACAGTAAAGTCATAAAAGATATAGACAATAAAAGTTACAAGGATGAACTGCTATTGATACAACCCAGCCTCACAGTTGGCTTGAAGATGACTTTCCATTAACATCAAAGCAATACTCATCAACATTTTTGACTATGCTTGTTTTTTTTCATTGATTTTTTGGACTATGCTTTTGGGAGCTTTTGGGAAGTTTTGTGAAACGAGCACAATGACTCAAATAGCAAATAGATGCTCTGTGTATAAAAAGTGAGAGAAATACATTTCCCACCGCCGATGAATCATGTGAAGGAGACAGGACTAGACAGTGGTTTGACATTGAAATTGAAAAAAAGACGTGCACATTGAAAAAAAAGAAAGAGTGTTGTGGTTCAGGTGGTGGATGGATGCATACATTTGCCTTTGATTTATTTAACCATGACCAAAACCTAACCCTAACCTTAACCAAGGAGAGTTTTACTTGCCTAAACTTAACTCTTAGCTAAACCTTTCATATGACGAACAGGTGAAAATAGTGTATCCAATTTGTTCTATTGTCACATAATCTGTCCCTGATGGAGGAACATAATGTTCACATAATCAGTGTCCACAACGTAATCTGCGCTTCACAAAATTTCATGAGACTGTGTTGACTTCTGGACCCTGTTCACAACTGATGAGTGCCTCAGTAACACTTTGCCTGGTTAGAGGACATTTAAAGTGCCCTTCTTTACCTGCCATCGAAAGGCTCCTCTCTTGGCACCTTGGTCCATCCACTGTGTCTGTGTGTGTGAGTGTGTGTGTGTGTGTGTGTGTGTGCGGGAGGGGATGGCATTGACAGAGGGAGAGGTGGCTTTACATAGGTCCTCCATAATGCTGTGGGTATACTAAATGCTTCATTAACGCCACACACAGGAAATGGAGGGTCAATATTTATAGACCCTGGGCAGAGCACTATGTAGATACGGGATCTATTGGCTTGCATTCTAGGGAGGGGAATCAAATTAAGTCAACGAGGGACTGGAGTTTTTCTCTCAGCCTCTCTTCCTCTATCAGGCGGTCAATTTCCCAACGATCGCTGGTGGTGGCTGGCAGCCACGGGCTTGACCCCATCTCTGTGGAGAGGAGCGAGAGTTGTGGTATTGCAGAAATCGGTGGTGAGGCTGGTAATGCATTAGCTGCTACTAGACCACAGGTATATGCAGTGTAAACTTAATACAAAAACCTCTCACTGTAAGATGTGACGCGATAAACAAATGAGGCTACTTCAGGTCGCAGTAACAGCATAGAACCATTTTCATGTTCTTTAAAACATTCCTTCGTCCATTCACTCACTTTCTCTACCTGCTTAATCTTCCCTAATCCCGCTCTAAACTTTGCATATTGCGATAAATAGATCAAGGAAGAGAAAATAACTCTTGGACTTGTACTCCAGAGAGGGCAAAAAAATGTGCAAGGTAAATAGGTTTTGTATATAAGGCTAGAAGAAATAGAGAGGGTGAAACTGTATGTTACATTAGCACAAAGAGAGGGATGGGGAAGGAGAGGAGAGGAGAGAGAGAGAAAGAGAGGGAGAGAGAGTGTGTTTGAGAGAGAGAGAGAGAGAGAGAGAGAGAAAGGTGTGAAGGTATTGCCATAATTCCTGTGTGTCGGCATGGCTGTTAGGAGCTCAGGTGGTTGAGCGTTTGCCCCGGCCAGGCCTCATCAACGTGAAGGGCGATCTCATCCTTTCTGCATCTCTCCTCTCCTCTGCTTGATTAATTGGGTTCCAAATACGCCGGTGGAATACGTAATGCGCCCCCTCACAACAGCACCCCCCCACCCCCCACCCACCCCCCCACCCCTACCAACACCCTTCCTCCCTCCACCTGCCTCCCACCCTCATTGCTTTCCTGCTCTTCCGCTCATCTCTCTCTCTCTCTCTCTCTCTCTCTCTCTCTCTCCAACACCTCACCTCTATATCCCACCCTCTCCTCATCTCAGCCCCTCTCTCTCATTCTCATTCCCCCCCCCCCCCCCCTCTCTCTCTCTCTCTCTTTCTCTCTCTCTCTCTCTCTCTCTCTCTCTCTACCCATCTCTGTGTGCGCTGGCAATCTCCAAAACACATTAGCATACACTTGGTATTCCGGGCAGGCGAGGGGGAAAAAAATGAAGAAATATGAAAAACAATTTAACAATAATAATGACGCTGATGATAAAATTAATTATGCCCAGGGATGGCGGATGAGAAAAAAGAGAAGGAGGCCTCGGCAGCAGTCGCGCTCTTAATTTGATTCCCAGACGCTGGCGGATATCAGGTGCCGTTTGACGAGCAGACACAATGAGTGTGTAGTGCAAGATTTTTACATGACTGTGTGTGCGTGGCTGTGCGTGCGCGTGTGTGAGTTGCATGTGCGAGCGCCCGTGTGTTATTCCGAACAAAGACAGCGCAACATGCCTCTAAGACAACACATGGGGTAGTTCTTTTTCTTTTGCACAGTGTGTGTTCACAGTGACACTGTGTATGACGGCACACCCTGCAGACAACACAGCAACGCACACGTGGGCATGCGTACACGCGAGCCCACCCACGTCTGTGCCGGCGCATCCCCGCTTTAGAAGGCTGAGGAAGAGGAGAGAACACATTCTCCTTTTCAACAGCAAAACCACATCTGTAGCCTTCACCGGCATGAAACTCTCTGCAAACATGTTGCAGTGAGTGATGTCGCCTCCGTCTACCAAATGTAGATTTTCCGCAACATGTTTTTATTTCCTTAGTGTTCTGAAACATGCAGCCCTTCCCCAGGGACTGTGATTGACACATACAGGCTTTTGGGATGGGAGTCAAGCATGACTGGCTCTCTTGGGGGGGGTTAACGTTTTAAGAGTATTTTTCTCCATAACTACGGCTGTAGTGATGTCTTCTGTAGCAAAGCTGTCTGGCTGCTATAGTAACTCATCTCATTAGGATAAACGGTGAGATCATCCTGGGTGGGGCCTATTTCAATCTCCCTCCATCTCATGTTGCATTATCACGCCTGTCATCATGTATGTGCCACGCTGTGTCCCTTTGTGTTATTTACACTGCGGCTTAGCACTTCCAATTTTTCCTCAATAATTCCCAAACTGCACAGTGTAAGAGCAGAGTAATAAAAAAAAAAGAAAATCCTTATCTTCCTTATCCAGAAAACCTTTTAGGTTTAGACTCTCTCTCTCTCTCTCTCTCTCTCTCTCTTCCTCTGTGAGTATCTTTATGTGTATGTGCGCGTGTGTGTGTGTGTGTGCGTGTGAGAGAGAAAAAGAGAGAAGAAAGATGAGAGAGGCAGAAGGAGAGGGAGGGGGGGCTTGATAGAAGTGAAAGGGGGCAGAGACCGGTGGCTGCATTGATTTAATTTGCGGAGGTTTGCACGACGGCGAGGCATCCCTTTTAACGATCACTAAATTGTTTTCTGACAGAACCCCACCAAGCAATTTCTCCCCCCCGACATTTGATTTACATATGATCTTTAAACACCGGCGAGGCCGCGCTAGCTATTTGGTTATCATTCAAATCACTCTCCTCCTGTGTCACACTCCGGGATAGGTCACTCTCCTCATGCCGGCTCCTGAGACGAGACGGCGGAGAGGGAGGCGAGAGGGAAAAAGAGGAATGTATAACTAATGAAATAAATTGATTAAGGGGTGAAATCAATTGGTTTGCTGCCCGCAATGAAGATCTAGTGCTTAATTTAGCATGGACCCTGCAAGCCTGGGCATTAGCGGCAGAAAGGGAACTGAAAATCTAATTGGTGCTAAATGAAGTAGTGTACAGTAATGGGCATAGAGACACTAAGAGGGGCTCCCATCTTTTCCCCTTTCTGCCGCCAATCATCACCCTCTCTGAATGCACTCAAGGCACACCTCAACTTTGATTTTCCTTAATGTATTTAATAAGCCTAGTTTATTGGAATGAAGGTAAAAGAGAGAGAGAGAACATTTGCATGCCTTTGAAGAATAAAAGCACAGCACCTTTTAACCCAAAAAGTAAAAACTTCAGAAATTTGAGCACACTGATTGATGGTAATGGTTGCAGAGGTTTTTTTTTCTTTTCGCGAACATATGAAATATCTTGACTGAGATGGATAAATGGAATTGAAATGCATTTCTGAGTAACAGTGTCTGCCCGACCCAAACCCTAGTTTTTCATTTCCTTCCACAGAATTGCATGATGCATACAAGGAAACATGCCCTCACACACACTCACACACACACACACATGGATACACGCACACACAATCACAAATGCATACATACATGCACACACACTCATACATCCACACACACACACACACACATCCACTGTGTTGCGGTAATGGACGGATGTGTGCGATGATTTCTCATATTGTGCAGCTTCATAAAAGAACCATTTATGATGTCTTTTTGACTGCCGCTTGTACGAGGAAGCTGCAGAAAGGTTAAGTTAAGTTTAAGCCAATTAGAGTCCCGCTGAGGATGACGGGGTCTTCCTGCACACTGGCACAATTAAGGCTGATCTTTAGGATGGGAGACACTGCCAGGCAAACCTCTCCCCATCAAAATGGAGTAGCTGAAAAGCACAGTGACAAAATGACATTATCTGTCTGCTTGTTCTACACCCCGGCTAATGTAAAGTGAGGTTCTGACATTAAGAGGAGCCATTTTAAATGTGCCGCTGCATGTTCCAGAGCTGCCTGTTTCATGTTGATTCTTCCGGTCTATTCTAAATGTTAGCTGTAAGGGGGGGGGGGGGGGAACAGACATATATACAATTTGGAGGTGACAAATTTCTTACTGACATTCGTCAAGGATAAAAACAAAGGAAGAGGAAAAAATAACATGGAGTACTTGCTTTGAAATGGGTTTAAAAAAGAGAAATTACCATCTAAAGACAAACTGTCAGCAAAACTGCAAGATGATTTGGGGGGAAAAGCATCAAAATATAATGAACCCTCTTGTCATCGCCTTGTGGTTCAGGAAGGCCTGGATGGAGCGTCTGCACTAACTTCAATCTAAAAATGGCAAATTTGTGACAGAGTGATAGTGCTCTGCGTCGATAAAATTCATAGGAGGTGAAGAAATGGGCATTGATTTTTGTCTCTTTCTCTGTCTTTTATGAATGTGTTCCACCTTCCCTTGCCTTCCCCAGACTGCTTTTTACAAGACAGGTTTTAGTGAGTCACCATAAAAGCAATGAGGAGCTACTTAAGTGCACAACAGGGACAGACCCCTGTAAAGATCATCAACAACCTTCCTGGGCCGCCACTTCCTTTAGAGGAGCGAGACAGAGAGAGAGAGAGAGTGTATAGGATTTGTTAGGGGGCTCAAAGAAAGATAATAAAAAACTGAGAGCGATTGTGATTTTTAAAGCTGTTTTCTCAGTCCGGTTTTGGCGTCAGACTTGTTACCTGGGGCAGCATATGGAGCGATAGGGACGATCTGCATGTGTTTATTCACATGTAGAGGCAATAAACCACCTGGATGTTATCTCAAGCAGACAACCAGCAGCCTGATTAAAACTAGTGGCAGAGAGTATGCTTCCATCTATTTTAATTGCAAATGGAATTGTAGCTTGCGAATTGTTTACCTTTATAGCTGGGCAGTCTTTCCTGGTTAAGCTGCCATAAGACACTTCCAGAGATGGTTTCTCCATCCAAAACGCCTGCACAGAACGCATTACGATCATAGATCTGGTGCCGCGGAATTGGGAGGTCAGTGGTGCTCTCAATCTACCAGTCGTCTAACATTCTTCTTTACCAGCGTTTTAATGAAGCTATAGTGTTTCCAAGGAATGTCTCTGCTTTAGATAACATCCCGCTTGTTTATGGGCTCTGTTTGTGAATAAACACTAAGAGAGACTCTCCCTATCAGTCCACGCCTGACAAATCTGGACTGCAAAAAGTGTTTTAACAATCACAATTACTCTGTCTTCCCTCTCTCTCTCTCTCTCTCTCTCTCTCTCTCTCTCTCTCTCTCTCTCTCTCTTTTCTCTTTTGTTTTCCCAAGATGAGTAAAGTCGATATTGACAGTGTAACTAAGAATGGAAGGTATTGGACATGTGTTCATGCTTACGTGTAACAGTGATTTAGATAAATGACCGAATGGTGTATGCTGCCTGTCATCTAGGGGATTTGTACAGCTGAGCATCTAAGTGACTTTCGATATATATATTTATAAGAATAAAATAATGAGGGGTGTCGAGGAATATGTCAAGGTATTGCGACAGAGAGGGAGAGAGAGAGAGAGAGAGAGAGAGAGAGAGACAGGCAAAGAGATGCTATTGAGAGTGGCTCGGAGTAGGAGAGTTATCAAAGTGGCTCTATGCATGCGAATGAGTCTATTGATCGCGGGGCGGATCGATGCTGTATTTATAACACAGGGGAAGGCTGAATCAATGCATACTTAATGTGTAAAGAGGCGGGGATGCTGGGGCAGGGGTGCAGGACGAGGGCAGGAGGTGGGTGGGGACGAGGGGTGTGGGGACGGAGGGGTGGAGGCTTGTTAAATAACCAGCGTTTACATTTTCTGTTTACTCAGCACTAGCGGGGCCTGTGTGTTTGGAATGTTTTAGTGCGGGAGGTTACACATCCCTCACATCAGAGCCTGTTATTCTGATAAGCTGTCACTCAAAACTCCATGTGGTGATCCGTGTTACATGCGGGCCCTCGGAGGGATAGTCCAACCGAACCTTCAAGGCAGTCTATGATGCAAACTGAGAAGCTTCAGTGGCTATATGGTTGAATTTTTATAAAGTGCTCCAAAGAAAAAGAAAAAAAGAAAAAAAAAGAAAACCCCTAGCTTTTCATTTTCTTCCGCAGAATTGCATGGTGCGTACAAGCGCTCCCCCAACACACGCACACAGGCATAGCAGATGAAGTAGCAGTCCATGTTTGAGAAGGCTCTTACCAAAAGGCCTCCAGACTCCCCTCTCCACACGTTGCTACCATGCAAAACAATTAGCATTTTAATCGTTTTGTGTTTTGTTTCATTTGTTCCTCTTTGTTTTCTCCTCTCCTGCATGGGTGTATGCCTATAAGGGTGCATAATTACAATAATATCCTCTGGTTTGAGAAACGTTTCCTTTAAATGAATCAGTTATGTTTTGTAATCAATTTGAACTATCTGAAAATGCATTTTTAGCTCAGGAAAACCGACTCTGCAGCCTAAATGAGAGAGCATTCTGAAGAAACAGCATCTAGCATGCATACACACACACATATATGCACTTTAATTTGTACGTGACTCTGATAAGACGGGAAGTGACGAGTGTTCCCGGCCGTTTGCCCCCATGTGGACGTAGTGTCACATGCTGACGGATGGAGGGGAGCTCAAGCATCATGTCATGTCGAGGTTCTTCCGCTCAAAGTGCTCCCAGAGAACACATAACATTTTACTGCTTTCTCCTGGCTGGGAATTCTTTTGGTAAGGACACTCCTGTGGGCCTGATTTGGTTTTTGACTTTTATAGCATCCTACTGCAGACTGAAGGAGTGGACTCACTCACTGCCCCGCCCGGCCATGTACTGTATAGACACATGCAGGCGGACACACAGGCACGCATGAATATACACACACAAGCCACACATGCACACACAAGCTGATATTTATAGCAGGAAAGCACTTTATGCACTGTTTCCTATACCTCTGTCTGAAATGCCATCTCTATTATCCCAAGAGCAGCGATGCCACCGGTGTTAAAGGCTATTATGTTTCCTGGAGTGACCGTGACCTAAGGCGTGAAAGTCATTAAACTAGCCATGCTTCCTGGTTAATTAAAGGTTAAGTCAATACAATGAAAAAAAAAGCCCTGAAGCCTAGATAGCAACACAACAGCTTTCAGAAGGGGTTTAAGTCACCAAATATTTATATCATCTAAACATCTAGATCAGATATGTACAGTAGTTTGTGTTCCTGCTCATCATAAAACAATCTTACTCACCTGCAAGTGGAGAGGCCGCCTTGAGAAGTCGTTAGACCTGTCATCAGGGCCGGTGAGGTGTCTGGCCATCCAGCAGGTACTGGGCAGGGGGACTATTTCCCAGAGATTTATGTCAGAGCAAAATAAGGTGCCGGGCCCCATCGATAACCCCCGGGGAGGGTTCGTGGAAAGCTTAGGGAGGTGAGGGAGGTTATTCACGTCCAGCTCTACCTTAACTTTCACGTCTGCATGGGCCTGATCAGCTTCTCTCACGGCATCTCCTGCCACCGACAAGACAGTTTGGGATCTTTGTAATACAGCTGCCAATTAAAGCTTTTTCAAGCTGCGCTGCAATTTTGCACATTGGTGGCCCCTAGCTGCAGCGAGAGGTAGCTGTTTGAAATTTAACGATTTCGATACCCAGAAATCATGTCATGTGATGTCAGTAAACTGCACACAGCATGCTAATGTTTAGCTAATGAGAGAGGCAAAAGATCTAATGGTGAGTCCAGCTTTCTTTCTCTGGACAGAGTGCTCACTCACTGCTGTTGAGAGACAAGTTTTGTATTTTGCTCTTAAGTTTTGATTCGTTGCTTCCTGTGCACAGAGAAGATTTCTTTTCAGTGCCCAGACACCAGAATTTCATTTGGGTAAATAGGACAAAACTACACAATTGTCACAATTAGGGGGATGGGACACACTTCTCCGTTGCAGACCTACTTTTGGTTTAGGCTAATAAGACGGGTGTATTGTTACAAAAATCTTGCATAGTGCAGCTTTAAAATATAAGCTGAAAGTAGCGTAATCACAGAAGTTTTAGAAGTAGAGGAAGCGTGACTACAAAATGAATATGTTTGAAAGACGAGGAGTTTGAGAGTGCGGCGCAGCGCTGCAGATGTGCTCCTCTGAAAGGCCTCTGGCTTTGACTCCTAGCTTCAGTTCTGGACGTATGCTTTTTATAGTTCTCCCCCCATTTGAAACTCACCTCTAAAAAGCAAACATTTCTCTCTCTCTGTTCATGCGCACCATCCGGGTCCCTGGTCTCCTGCACATGTTGGCGCTGTCCCAACAGCAGCATCTGCTTTCTGCGTCCTGAGGCAGGTCCTGCACCAGGAAGGCCTCCTCTGGATGGAATCTTCCTCTTCACGGGCAAATGGATCCGTGCAAACTCTCCAGTGGTATTCAGACGGCGAACAGCCCGAGACTTCGCAAGCTGTTCATAATGATAGGACCTTTCACACCTAGGAGGGCTTTCACACACTCAGCTGTACAGGAATTGGCAGGTTCAATAGGCCATTAGTGCGATACAGCAGCAAAAGCAGCACAAAACATGACATAACAAGTCATAACAACTCAATAATTCTTCTTGTTATCATGATACAGTACAAGCAGTTGATCCCTTCAGTCATGGTGCAGTACCTTGCTTTGAACTGCCTATAGTGAATTATAAGATGTCATGTTAAACATTAACTAAACTCAATATTTATTTACATCAGCTTGCCAGGTATTGATATCTAGACAGCCATGTCATTTGGCCTGTTGTCATGCTACTTCTCACAATAAGCCTTTGAATGTCAAGCAGAAGTAAACACAAATCAGCATGTGCAGTAGAGCACAAGTCTGCATGAATGTATACACACCCTCCACCCACCTACAGTACACACAAACACACACACACACATGCAAGTGTGTGCGGCAGGAAGCATTACCTCTATAACTCCATTCCGAGCGGGATGCTTAAGTGAATACACAATATGAAAAATGAGCATGCAGTTACAGCTGAAATATGGATGTTCATAGGTACATATTTGTCTGCACACTGAATCATTTAATCTAACCTCTCAGAGACTGGAAAATCCTTTCACAAGTAAATTTATTCTGTGATTAATTCTCGGAACAGTTGTAAAAAAAGATTATTCATGAATTTTCGAATGTTAAAAACATTCAATTTATGAAAGCATGTGCACGTGTCTAAGATGTGCTCGGTGGCAACACTGCAGGATATTCAAAGAGAACATGACTTTCATTAGAAAACACTGAATTTGACTCTGATTGCAAAAGTCTTCAATCACTGAAATTACCTTTACATGTTAGTGGTGTGACCTGCAGACTGCCCAGGATATGTAGTCAAATAAGCGTGTGTCTATTTTTAATCAATTCATCATTAAAAAAGGAATACAGAATCTGAACTAATTTTATGGGCAACATGAAAAAACACAGCAAGAACACCAGCCACAGAGATGCGTATTTTATATGGAAATAATTATCTGTACAATGCATATTAAAACAGCAGGGGGGAAAGGGAAGATTGGAAGAGCTATGCGTGGCTGACAACAGACTCTTGATGTATGCCTTAGCAAATTTCATTAGGGCTAAGAATGGCCCACACTAAAGCCCAGGAATATCACTGGTGTTTTTTAATTTGTCAGGTAATTTGTTCCGATGTGATTGAAGAAAGTGTTCAGGTAATTGGGAAGAGTCAATCTATGTGGGAAGAAGGGCTGAGGACAGATGAGGAGAGAGAGAGAGAGAGAGACGGGGGTGGAGATGGGGGAAGGAGAGAGAAGAAGGTGGAGTAGACAAATTGGAGACAGAAAGACAAGAAAAGATAGAAGGGATAAATTGGAAAGACAGAAGAAAAGATAGAAGTGATAAATAGAAGAGGAATACGCTGAATGGGAGCGCATAAAAGCAGAGGTGTGGATAAATGGAAACAATTTTTTATTCTTAACCAAAAACGGGGCAGGCAGTATCCTCACTATGCCTTTGAGGAAGACTCTTTGATACGCTAACTGTTCGCTGCCCTGCTAGCCAATCAGAGAGCTAAGGATATGTGCATGTGTGAGTACTGTGTGTGTGTGTGTGTGTGTGTGTGTGTGTGTGGGGGGGGGGTGCTCAACACATGTCCCCGGGCTGCATGGATGTGGTCACTCACCAGACTTTGATAGCTAGCAGCCTCTCGGACTCGCAACATCCACAACAAAGCGGAGATCATGGTGGTCTGCCCATGCTGGGTGTGGCCCGCGCTGCTCGGCCCAAATGCTGCGATACTTACAGCCTCAACAAGCGACCGGCCTCTGTGAACAAAGGCTGCGATCCTCTGATGAGTCACACTCAAAGTTTTTCAAGCAATTTAGATCACTAGGCCATGTGTGGAGAAGAGGGGCCTGCTATTAGGACAGCAGAAATCAGAGTCGCACCGATATGAACTGCGTACAGGACAACCTCACTGCTGATGCCACTCATTCATTTGATATCAGCATGACAATGATGTTGGTCTAAAATGATCTATGTATTGGATAATACTGTTAATTCTCCATTTCTGTTTTTCTCATTCTGCACGAGAGATGGCACAGTTAGTATGTCAAGATGGAAAATAAAAACCCTGTCAAATATTGAAAAGTGTTTTTCCTGTGGTAAAATGACAGGTCTTTTGCATCTAATCCTTTTGCCAAACTGTTGTCTGGATGCCGCTGATTGTAATCAAAAGGACTGATGATGCTGGAGGCCTTTCCTTTCAGTAACTTCAGGGGATCTCTCGCCCAGCAGGGGGTTTAAAAAGGTGGAGTGCTTTAACCAACAACCAGACACAAAGCAAACACAAAATAACACACTTTCGTTTTAAATTCACGGTTATAAAACAGCCGTTGAATAGTCCCAGTGAAAAGGTGCCACTCTTGTGCCTTTTCACTGGGACTGTGAAATAGCTGTCGCCCACTTAAAAGACCATGTCACTGAATTTCTGCATTAATATGATTCTCCCGGGCTCAAGGACAATGCTGTACGGTGTGTAACATTCATAGCTGCCTCACATTTACAGAAAAGCGAGAGAAGAGTTTGTCCTGCCCTTGCCCCTTAATCTGTGGTGTCTATCCGACGTACAGTTCCGTCGAGGATGAATTGGAAAAGGTGACTGTGACAGTACTCCACTATTTGAACTATTTACTGGGAAAATGTCCTGGTTATAGCAGTACAATAACATGCAGCTCATTTGGATGCTAAATTTCAGTTACTCTTCTAAATGTAACTGTTCTATTTATTGTCAGTGGAGAAGCCCGCAGTCGTACATCTTGATGACATCAGGCGTATGTGTCTTGGTTCTTGGGTTTCTAGCTTTGGATGCAATTGTTCATGTTCATAAAAAACAATTAGGATTAACTATGAATGATTCACTCAAGTGGTATTCCCTGGTTAAATGGCAACAAAAGTTCTGCTACTTGGCGGAAAAAAGTGCAGTTAATGCGTATGCGTACTCAAAGGGGGTGGGGGGGTGATGTACACTGACATACTAACACTCTCACTTGCATGCAAACAGGCAGTATTCATATATCTTAGCAGGCTTAATAGGTTGTGTCTGTCATTTAAGTGTGTGATGCAGCGGTGGCAGTGTGATATGTTGCTATGGAAACATAGTGGCATGTCTCTTGCTGTGGGGTTCTGTGTGTGCATTTCCTCACTTTCACTACAATAATAAGACAGTAATGCAGCTGGTGAGATAGTATTTTAAAAAGGATCGGATCACGCCCCTAAATTGATGTCAGTTCAATCAAAGGCAGGACATCTATCCGAAATAAAGATCATGCCCGATAGAAAAAAGTAAAAGCTTAATCCTTGCTGGAAAGAGGTTACAATCAGGAGACGCCCGTGCGTAGAAATGTTATTTAGCCGTAGACCCATCCCCTCCTTCTCCTTCTCCCCTCCACAGCTTATTGGCCTTGGCCACCCTGTAATGTGTGGTGCCTACACTGCCACAATTCCTCCTGGCTCTCGGCTGAGTATGTATCGATCGCTTGCTGGTGTGTATTACGCTGAGGGGAGGTGTCAGAGAGAGAGAGAGAGAGAGAGAGAGAGAGAGAGAGAGAGAGAGAGAGAGAGAATAAGGTGTTGGGGGTGGGAGGTGAAAGACAGAAAGGGGGGTGGTGGAGGAAATATCCTGACAGCTCACTCATATGTACAACAATAACGATTATATATATGTTATATAGATATGTACAACACTTTCAGAACTTCTCTGTGAAGTCAGTGTTGGTCTGTACTGGGTGCCACAGTGCATCTGCATCTGTATCTGCCTATGTATCTATCTGTATCTATCTATCTTTTACAGTCAAACTATTAATCATTTTTACAGCCATTTCAAAAGCTCTTTTGAGAGGAAACCTCATAATTCCAGGTATAAATCCTTTATATACTAAAACTACACAACAACCACTAGAAGGAAAGAATGATCAAAATCAGAATAGTATATCTCCAGTGATGAAAATAGCTCTCCTCAGTGTATAGTCGCTCCCTCCCCCTTCTAGACCAGACATGGAGATGAGTTTCCCATGTATAATTCAGTGATACTGTATCAGGCTCTATCCCCACACAGCCCTTCTACTTTCCACTGGCCTATGATTACAACTGGCTATATATAGGATAATCAGCGTCTGGGACTTCCCTCATTCTCATAAAGGGAAATGAGGCATAAGGGTGGTGTAGCCTAGCTTGGCTCAGCACAGCACAGCACAGCACAGCCTTGCGCGTACAAAGACAGTGTACAGACTGGAGCTGTGGGCACAGAGGCTAGGGTTCGGGGAAAGGGGTCAATATTTTGGATGCAGGTGAATGCCTATGACATCCCAGATAATGGCAATCATAAATATTATGCCTTTAACATACTAGCTAGTGCTAGCGAAGCACACTTGTACATTCATCTCAACCTGTAGACCTGCTAATAAAGATATTATGTAGTTTATTCGCTGTATTATTTTCAGTAGGCTTTGTTGTGGTAATCTTTTTTCTCATATTATTTGTTTTACTTTTTTCAGTACTCACTATTCTTATCTGTGTCTTATTCTCTACTGTTGTAATAACCCAATTTCCCCACAGGGATCATTAAAGTTTCATCTAATCTAATCTAATCTAATATGCACATTTAGGCTAATGTGTATCCACAGAGAAAGGCCCTTTTCCTCTCTCCTCTTACCTGGCGCTCTCACACAGGAGGCAGACTCGGTTGCTCTCACAAGCTAGCATCACTGCAATCAAGTAAGAAGAGCATCTGGCCATGACTATCCCTATGCAGCACACATAGCGGACAGGGGAGTCTGATTCATAGCGGGCCACTCTGCTCTTCATCACTCTAATAAATGGCCCGGGGGACCGAGGAACATTTTTGCCTGCTACAGAGCTACTGATCAGAATGGGGACATTTAAGCTCTCTGTCTCTGCCACCCCCTTTTACCTTGCCTACTTCCTTTTGTCTCTTCTTTCATTCTCTCTCTCTCTCTCTCTCTCTCTCTCTGTCTCTGTCTCGGTCTCTCGCCGTCTTCCCCAGCTCTGTCTGTCTGGGTGTCTGCCTTAAATAGGATGGATTCTCTCGGTGCTCTAAAGGATGGGTACATCAGAGGGCCAGCTGGCCTCACTCCTTCATCAGCGACACTGACCTTCTGCTTGTCACCGCTTAAGCGGCCGTCACATCCACTCCGCGGGCTCATCGGCCACTGCCACAGGGAAAAAAGCTAAAGAGCCACCTTAATCCAATACAGCGTCTGAGAGCCACGTAAACAGCCGGTGCTTTATGTACTGGGTCGGACGGTCTGTGTGCAATGCTGTGCGGGGCCGTGTGTCTCTGTGTGCAGGGCCAAACATCCGCTGACCGCTCATGTGGAGTGACAATAACATTTATAACTGTTATAATCTGGTACGTGAAGTCTGTGCTCTTTTCGTCAAGTCCAAAAAAAAACAAAAAAGGACTCAGATGCGTAAATTAAAAAATTCAGATCAAAAAGAATTTGCACACTATAAAAAAAAAAAAAAAAAAAAAGAGGCCAGCTGATGCAAATATATGCCAAAATGTATTTACATGGTGACAAGGTGCAAAAAATGGTGCAAAAAATAAAAGTGCACAAACAGAAAACGTTTTGGTCAAAGGAAAATCATCAGTAACTGTAATAATCTGAAAATTTCACATTATTTCAAAGTATAGTGCTGCATTTATGTTTATTATCAATATGAGTTTTTGGTTTTATTAACTACCCATTCATCAATCAATAATTCCATAACTTTGAAACCAGTTCATTTCACAGCTGTGAGAGCTATCCCACCAGCGCACGCAAAATCCTGCCCATACAATGCAGCACGCACACCAAACTTTAACCTTGCGCAATGAAAGCTCTGTAAAAAAAGATACTGGCTCTTTAACGACTCCTTCACTTACAGTGCCGGGGCGACCCTGGCGCCTGAACACTTACTGACCTAAAGATGCAGTGACACAAAAAGCTCACAGATAATTAAATATTGATTTTTGTTTTCTAATCCTATATAAAAATTGTCCTGAGACTCCCAGCGGTAGTTTTCACCCTCAGTAAAAGAGGGGGGAAAAAGTCTGGATTGGCGGTTAACCTCTATTTCATGTAAGGGGGGTGGGTGGGTGGGGGGGTGGGGGGGGGGGGTGATGGGGATGGGATGGGGGGGTGGCTGTGATGGCGATACGTTCTTGGCTCCAGCCTTGAACCTGGCCCGCACCATTACTCTCCTGCTGCTGATGACACTGATCCCCTCTCTAATCTTTCTCCTGGAGCGGACCACGGCAGGCTGCCTCCGCGCCGCATGCCCGATTGATATTCTCCTCAACCAGCTCCCCCCATGTTGAATTTACACCCCCCCCCACCCACCCACCCACCCCCCCACCCACTCCCCCTATCCGCTCCCTTTTTTTACTACCCAGCCCTGATACCTCGCTCCATCTCTTGCCATGCAGAGAAGCACAGATCACTCCCTCCGCCTGCAACTTTTGAGGTGACAAGGAGCTCTCTCTCATTCTCTCTCTCTTCCTCTCTCTTCTTGTTCTCTCTCTCTTTCACACACACACACACACACACACACACACAGTCAGCACAAAAACACTTAGCAGTCTCATTCACAAATGAGTGCCTTTGGCTGTGCAGACGGCGGAATTAAAAAGTCATGCTATCGGTGATCAATAATGTAAATAAAATTGTAATAACCTTAATTCAATGTATGAGGTGGAGACACGTGAAAGCAAATTATTTCCTAGTGGCGATGCTCAATCAACATCTTAGAAAGAAGTAAAATAGGAAAGCTATGCCAAATGAGAATATGCAGAGGGTGACTGATTCCGAGTACATGGTCGAAAGCTGTGTGTGTGTGTGTGTGTGTGTGTGGTGTGTGTGTGTGTGTGTGTGTGTGTGCAAATTGCAATGTACGAGTCCTCAACTAGCATGAAGATGTCCATAGAGGATTATGTTGATGTTACAGTGAAGTTGGTCTGTCAGGAGACATAGAAACAGCTGCCTCAAAGCACAAGAGTACTAACGCAAATACAAACACACCACCTCCTACAGACACACACTCTCACACACACACACACACACACACACACACACACACACCCAGATAGAGGGAGCATGCCCTGCAGGGGGCAGCAGCGACCAGCCCAGGCTGTTCCACAACGCCGATGCATTAACTTTTTATCCCCTCCATCACGCATGCAAACAAACAAACAGTCCTCTGGGGGTGGTGTGGGTGGGAAGTGTGTGTGTGTGTGTGTGTGTGTGTGGGAAGGAGGTGGAGGGGGGGCAATAAAGAGCAGTCTTATTAGCCCCCCGAGTCACACTTCACCATCAACCTCCCTCCTCCCTTTACCCTGTGGAACATACAGCACAACCTGCTGTCACCTCCGCTGCACCCCCCCCCCCACACACACTTCCCACCCACCTACACCCATACATACACACTTCCTCCACCACAGTGCAGCAGCACCTACACCACCCTGGTGTGTTCGACGCAGTGCATCCTGATTCCTCTACTTCATTAAATAACGCTCCAGCATCGCCACCATGGCCTTCACTCGCTAAGTGCTCCCCCATCGCCCCTGCCCTCCTCCTGCATGTAATTGAATGGATAACCGAGTTAAGAAACAGGCAGAGAGGGTGCAGATCCCATCCAGAGATTGAAGTCGCCTCTCTCTCTCCCTCCACTCCCGCTACTGTTAGTCCCAGGTGGGTCCGTCAGCAGGAGGTACGGGGGGGGGGGGGAACATGTGCGGCTTCTTCCATGATAGATTATGGTAATACCGAGAAGACGCCGTGTGTTCAGGTCTGGGCCACATAATAAACACTTTTTAAACATTTCAGTGTGTTGAGACACATGACATGTTTATTTGCCATGACATTTTTTTAAACACAAGGAGGTTGTGTGATGTTTATTCCAGGCAGCGTGCGCGGCACCCTCATGTTTTATTTACAACACCGATGAAGTTGCAATTAACCCATTATTTAAGAAAGCATACAGAGGTGATTGGGTTTAATCGTGTTCTGGAGGATTTCAAAGTGTGTTCATATCATGGGACACTGGCTGCAGAACACTATCTATCGTTATTTATTTAGGTTTTAAATAACAGTGTTTACCCCTTAGAACATTTAATAAACAAATGATGTTGAGTTTTGATATGTGTTCCGCGCTCCACGAAATTAATTAGCATGTTGAAGCGTATGTGTTGAAATATGATTGTATACTTTACATGTGACTGTATACTATAATCATCTGTCATAATAAAGTTAATTCTGAGTGGCCTCCATGCAGTTGTTCAACTGGTTTTAATTCAATTACAATTCCACAAAAAAAAAAAAAAAATCATTGGTGCCTTGAGGGTGTACACAGAGTTTCCATTTGAGGGCTATGAAAAACGGTCCATAAACTTTATTTTAGTTTAGAATTCACATTTTAAACAGACAATAGATAACACTTAACAAGTCAAGTGAACTAGATTTCGATTTTATACATGCCACATTTTCCATGAATTTAGCGTGTATCACTTCACCACTGCAGCCGCAGGCACGTTGGTCCTATTATATCTGTGATACTGTGGAGTGGTAATTCTATTTGTTACCTGCCGCTGTTATGCACACCTAGGCTGTCATTACTCCTCCGTTATGCAATGTGTACTGGTGCCGTCATTGTACTGAAACCCCAGAAAAAATTGTGCGGCACTGGAAATGGCAATAAAGTAAGAGATTATTCAGGCCACAATGTGAACTGCTTCTCAGCACTAGAAATAGATGACACAGTAGGTAGGGATAGTCTGTTATCATTGTGAGAGCCCATTTGTTGTTCCCTACCAGACAATCAGACACACAGGAGAGAAGGGAGACTGGGCCACGACGCTTGAGCCTGTAATCTTCCACAAATTACGGGGAAACTTTTGCAGTAGTGCGGAAAGTCTGTGACATTTGCAGTACAAGTAAATATATCTCAAGCATTTAAAGTCACAAGAAAGTGCATTTTGTGAGCATCTTGCTTCCTTAAGGTGATGTTTCCTGTTGAAACAGGATTGATCATTCAATGGTGTAAAACAATGGGATATCATTTAGGGACAGAAAGGCAGTTTTGATAGGCCAGATTGTTCAAAAATCTCTGATGGTTTTATTGGTTGGAATTTTTATTTATGCCTCCTGGTACACGATGAAGTCACCACTAAAGATTTTCCTTTTTCCAGGAAGTAAAAGTAATGAGATTTTCATATAAGAATACAAGAAAATTATTATTTTGTCTTTTTTTCCCCATAAATTGTCAAATAGGTGTATGGTATGATAGAATGAGCTAAAAAGTTGAAAAAGTGATTTTTCATTTCAGCGTGACTTTAAATGAATGAACTTTCTAAATGTCTCCAAGTTGACATTACATATTCATACTCAGTGAACGTAAGCATGGCAGTGCTGGACCAGTCTTTCTCATGTTGTGCCTCAGCAGAGATACCAGACATTGCTCTTGTCTGGAAGGCCTCAGTTAAGGTGCTGTACTGTATCTGCTCGTCTTGTCTCAGCGTGACCGCAAAGACCTTGAGCGTGTGCGCCTATTAGAGCAAAAGTCTGGCTGGATCCAAAATGAATTTGTACATGACGGCTCTGTCAAACATACGTACACCTCCGTCTACCCCCCACCCCCCACCCCCACCCCCACCCCCTCACTCCCCCCCAACCCCTCACTCCCCCCCACCCCCTCCCCCAAACCCCCCAGACGGGCAGACAGGTGGACGGCACGTGCGGGGGCAGAATGGTTCTGGAGGGGGTGGGTGGGCGATATTGATTCAATGTCTACTGTACTTGGAGAGAGAGGGGGCCAACAGCGCTTTTCTTACAAGGCTAACTCTGGACCAATCTCATCACACATTCTCTCAGGGGACTTAGGCTGCCTTTTTTTTTTTTTTTTTTTTTTTTTTTTTTACCTTCTCCCCCTTTTCTTTTCCTCCCACTCTCTCCGTTGCATTCGTTCTCTCTTTCATTTTTATTCTGTAAAAGGCAAAAAAAAAAAAAAACAAGGTCGACAAAGGTTGTCCTCCCAGCAGTCAACAGAGGGAGAGGGGGGGGCAGAGATAGCTCTCCAGAAGACAGGCCTGAGAGCTGAGATATCCCACAATGCAGCTGATAAGAAAGTGGGCCATATAACCTTTGGTGGGCACGTGACAGGAATGCAGACGGCGGACAGCGTTGTGAAGAGGATGGGGATGAGGACGGGGAGGGAAGATGCTGCTGCTGCGGCTGCCGCACTTGAAAGATGAAGTCAAAGTCGGGGGGAAGGAGGGAGGAGGAAGAAGGAAGGTGGTGATAAGAGAAAGAAGATGTTAGCTGCCAGAGAAAGGGAGGGAGGATGAAAGAGAGGAAAGAGAGATAAAGAGAGGAATTGAGGGGATAGAAGTGCGGGAAAGCAGTGTAAGTTATGTCTCCCTACCAAGCACAATAACAATTCACCTGGCTTTATTCCAAAAAAACTAAAGCCGGGATAAGCCAAGTAGATTGGAAACTGAAAGGAGGTAAGAATCAAAATATTATTTCAGGGTTTTTTTAGCTTTACTGAGGAGAAATTTCCGACTATGTCTTCATCACTTCCTTTAAACACAAATGACTTTATTCAACCAAAGCGACTGAATGTTATCTGGTCTCTCTGTCTGGATAAGAAAATTGAGGAATATTTTTTGAAAAAGACTAACATGTAGTCAACTATGACAAGCCATTTAAAAGCATATTATTGACATCACTTCTTCGTACTAGGCAACCAGTCAAAATCTCTTTTTTGCCAAATTCTTATCCGTCCACATCTTTGACTTGCCGAACCTCTGTATTTGAATCCCTGGATCATAATTAGACTGGTTGAATTAAATCAATGCAAATTTTTGCTATTTACACAGGCATCACAGGGGATCGTATCCATGCTAATGCTACGTTTAGCAGCCCCGTTTCCCGGCCGCGCGCTAACACGTATCAGCGTGATTTGCTCCAACGTGGGAATAATTGACCCTGAACAATTATTACAATGAGTGCTCTCATTTTTCTTCTCCTCAGCCTCCCCCGGCCGTGGCGGCGGCTCCCCGGGTCTCTAAATAGAGGACTTGCTGTGGCGCAGCACAATTCCGGTGAAGACGCTTCACAAATGAAGTTCTCCTCTCCATCTCAGGAGACTCCGGCGCCATTTGTTTTCATTATTTTGACAACCCTCTTTAAGGAGCTCTCCTCTTCGCCCTCGGTTCCCTCTCTCTCTTTTCCAACGTTTCTCTCTGTGCCCCCTCTCCCTCCATCACCCCCCCCCCACACCCACCACCCACCACCCATTTATTTGGAGCTCATCCCGAGTGAGGTGCAGCGATGTGTTTCAGTCACAGCTCTCTGCCTCAGAAGACATGGGGGTGGAGGGTGGGTGGGTGGGTTGGGGGGGCAGAGAGGCACTTCCTCACCTAGATAAATAGACACCCCTATCTCTCTCTCTCTCTCTCTGTCTCTCTCTCTCTCTAACTCTTTGCAGTGGGTCCTGAGAGGTTCTGAATCAGTCCAGACCCGGTCGACCCTCCTGTTTTTCGGCCCTCTGCAACATTTTAGCATCCAGAACAACATCGATATGAAACCTAAAGCTTCACCACAGAACAAGTAAAAAAAAAAAATACTGGGGAGCGAGCAGAGGGATAAACTCATTTCCTCCATTTCCCTCTCCCTTCACACTCATTATTTACTTTTCGGGAAATTTCTCCATCCTGCTGGAGGTCATATCATTACCGATAAATTGAGAATATGTTAATCATCATTTTCCATGAATATTCAATGCAGGTCATATTATTCAATATAACCATTACCTTAATTGTACTGTAATCAATGTTAAATTGACGTTCTCTTTGTGTGTGCGCACATTGTGAGAGAAGCAGGAGAAAGAGTGGAATATATAAGAGACTGAATGTGTAATTGAAACAAAGAAATGCCCTATTCCACATTCCCAGACGGGCTCATGTTCAAGCCAGTGCTTTCTTGTCAGTCCCTAAAGTGAGGTACCAAAGTATCTTAAACAGACTGATTTGTATATTCCTGCAACAAAGACCTCAAACATCAACACTTCTTCACGGGTAAACAAATCGTCCTTTCTCTCATCTGATTTCACCTCCATCTCATTACGCTTCCTGTTTCAAAGCTGGTCTTGATTTGTCTTTGGTTTCAACCCTGGTTCACTACCACACTAACAGAGTGATACATGAACTCGAAAGGAAAGTTTAAAACTTGTGGGAGAGCAGGCTGTTCACACATCTGGCTGATTGCTATACAGTCCAGCAAATACTTTTTTTTTTAGCCTACTTCTGGGTGGAGTTTTACACATATGACTGTATAATCAGTGCCAGAATGTTCAGACAAAGGAAAGTGTTTGGAAGTTACTTTATTATGCTTTTCTGTGACTAACAACTCACCTGACCTGCCTTTTCTGAATCGCCCCCAGTATAAAATGGATGGTAAACCCAATGAAGTATTTGTAAAAGTAGTAAAAAATTATTTGTGTTTGCACATGTTCAGCAAGAACACATAGAGTTTGTCCTGCTTATTTTAATTTCAGCCCAAAACATATAATTAAAAATATTTTGCTTATTTGCTCTAAATATTATTATTTATTATTATTATTATATTCTCTTGATGCCGCCCCGTAACTGTTTCAAATACACCTTAAAGGAAAAATCCACCCTAAAATACTTAAACACTTAAAAAACAGCTATTGGCAATGTATTGCACACTGGGTCTAAGATGTTGTATGCTGGTGTAGGCTATTTTTTTATTCACATGGATAACTGGCCAAACGTAGACAACATCACATCACATCGACATAGGCCTATTTCCAGCTCAGCTACATCGGAGTTTAATAGCAGATTTTTTTTCAGCTGTCTAAAACATCAACGGTAAAAGTCAGGTTTTGGTGTCAGCCTCAGAATCAAAGAGCAAGTGCTTCTTTCTAGACTCTCCATTCTGCACCAACAAGCAACAATCATACTGGAGAAATCCATCGCAGAAGAGACAGAGATACCAATTTCTCTACCAACAATAGCCTCAATAGACCATAATGCAATTCAGCCACAAGACATGTTGTGTGGGCGCGACTGGCACTTTCCTCGACTGGCAATGACAGCTAGCGCTACACTATTGCTCTCTCTTTCGACATGTAAAAAACGGAATGAAGTTAGCTTGATATTGGATATTAGGTGGCTATTCATTTTTCCTCCTTCAATAACTTGTAAAGCAAACAAGTAAAAGCCCATTGAATTGTGATTACTGGAAAAGTAAGAAAAATTTAATTGTCAATAGCTTGGACCCCATATGAATTGGAGGTAAGAAAAATATTTTGTCAAGTATTTAAATAGGTGGAAAAATCCATCAAATATTCAACATCCATTATGAAGCAAACTTTACACCGGTCATGTACACAACCCTGGTCACAACTAAATGCAACAAGTTCACATTACTGTTTTCTGGGGGTTGTTAAAAGGCAATCTGGGAAATTTAGGAAATTTAGGACGTACGAAAACGTAGGAAATGCAGGAAAAAGTCGACGAGGCAGGAAAGTGGGTACAACAAAAAGGTAAATTGCAACATTTGATTACAAAATAACTCCTGGACTGCATTGAACATCACAGACTGATGAGTATCCAAGGGCAGAGTTCCTTCTAATCAAATCAGCCTCATAACTTTTCAAACCCTCGCAACAACACACATTTTCTTGGGAAAATGTTACCTTTTTCTTGCTATAAAGGACTGTTGTTACCCCACGATTATGTACTGAAAATATGTGCGAGCACAAAAAGGAAAACAGACTGACAGAAAGGAACAGACGGCTAGTGGGAGAGGGAGATAGGGAGAGCGAGAGAGAGAGAGAGATAGAGAGATTGTGAGTCAGAGGCAGAGAGAGACCGAAGGCGAGATAGGGATAGTTTACCACCAGCGTTCCTTTGCTCGGCAGTGATAGCCAGTGAAGCAGAAAAGTGAATTACCCTTCTACTCCAGCACTTCTTAATTTAATATCTCCGATGAGCGGCTTCAGCCCTGGATTGGGCCGGGGTGTGCACATTCGCGTTGTGTCACAAAACATTAGACACTGTCGCTGCTATTCATTTCTGTATGGTAATTCTGAAGCGCACCTCTTATCCTGGGCATCAAGGGACGTCTCTCTCCAGATTTTCTATTTTGGGTATTTTATTGGGAGAATTATCATCCATTGATGTATATTTAGTTCCCTTTGTCAAACCGCATAGGAATATGTAGTGTCTGATTGAATAAAAGGGCATAAGTATTTCCATTTCTCATCTATTTTGCCATCTCTCTTGTTTCCCCAGGAACCTATGCTCAAGGGTAATAAAACAATGTAAGTGTGAATGAAATGGATTTGAATGTTAGTTACTGCTCTTCCATTCCAAAATCCATATTACAACTCAATTTGTATGCACCTTGCTTTACTCATGTTTATATTAGCCAGTGTTCCATGCAGACTCAGTAAGTCAAAACAATGGCAAAATGCCAAATATTTCAGTGGTGCAATGATTGTGTGAAAGGGAAAAGGTTACCTGGTCTTTACCCTTTAGTGATATGACAGAACGGGGTTTATGAGTTTCACTTATCAGGAGTTAGCTCAGCCATGAGATGGTTTTTCCATAGCTTTAGCGGATGGTGACTTGGTGATCATAGTGGGTGGCGACTTTCTCCATCCTGAGTGCTAAGTGTTGCTGTATGTGCAGTGGGTGATAGGACTCTCCGTAACACCCCCCCCTTCTCCTTCCTCATAGCAATGCAATTGGCAGGCAAACAGCTGCTTGGTCTGAGCGGGCTGCATATCAATGGCTCTAATTAATTGGATTAATGGAGAGGGTTCTGGGATTTGGGGAGAGGCTGGAGGAAGCATTTCAGCGGAAACAGAATTGCCATCCCTGAGGGCAGGGGGGGTCGTGAGGGAGCTGGGAGGGGGCACACGTCTGAATATGGATGAGGAAAAATTGAGTTAAAACAGAGGAGACTGCGGCATTCATTAGACCGCCCACCCTCTGAAGTAGCTGCTTAATATGCACGCTATTACTATGCAAATCAGCGATAATGAAACGCAGAGGATTTTTTTAATCAGAGGAAGAACAAGCAGATGTTGGGAGGGTTTGGAAAGAGGTGCCATGAGTGTTTGTGTGTGTATTTGTCTGTGTGTGTGTGTGTGCGCATGTGTGTATATTTGCCTGTGTCTTTCTGTCTATGCGACTGTGTGTGAGTATGTGTACATGCCAGAGCTGAAAGATGTTGACAACTTTTTTTTTTTTTTATAAAAGCAAGAAAAAGGAATGCAATCAGCCCTTTAAACAAGAACAGTCATAGCTTTACTTACTGTACTGCACACACACGGATAGGGCACAAACTGCATGTGAACAAGCTATCTGTGGGCCTCACTCACACTGATTAATCTTCTCTGCAGGGGTTGCATTAAGAAATGAGAATTAAGAACAGGTTATTTATTGGGGAGATTTGTGTTGGTACCTTGGGGAGAGATAAAGCTTGATCGACTCATACCAGACCAATCTTTGCACTGCCTGCAGAGATATGGTAAATCCCTCCGGCAGTCCTTCCCAACTGTAGAGTCAACATTGGGATACACCAGCTGTGGTGGTTGGTCTGGTCCTCCTGCTGGCATAGAGCGGTGCGGTGTGTGTGCGTGTGTATGGAGCTGTGTGATGAACTGAGAGTGATGTTATGTGCTTGTGCCACTGTGTGCGCATGTGTGTGTGTGTGTGGTGTGTATGTGTGTGTGGGCTGGTAATGACTCCTGCATGGAAAGCTTCTCCCTGTAAGTGGCTCCCCGTGGCTCCCTCCTCTCACAGCCTAATCAAGGCGTTTCTCTGTGGGCCTGTTACATTAAGTGTTCTCTCAGCACAAGTGGAGGAATCAGGGAGACTGGATGAAGCCATCGATCATCAGGCAGCTGCCTTTTTAGCAGCGGCTGCCCAGCGGGCCCGAGTCCGGGCAAGACGCTGGACAGGCAGAGGCTGCTTGGACGAGGCCCGGTCACCTGCCTGTCGCGCCGTTCATGGGTTTCGGTAGCTTTTTCTGTGCCATAGAAATGGATTATGCATGTTAATTGAGACAAATTAAACGGGAGACAGTTAACTGCAATGAGATTGATTTTATCTGTTAGCGATCAATGCTATGAGCCATGTGGATTACAGGAGACAACGGTGCGACACATTTGCATTGGGAAAGACCTATTGTTGCGGTGCGTGGTTGGTTATGTGTGTTGTACATGTGTGAGGGTGAGAGAGAAAGAAAGAGAGAGAGAGAGAGAGTAATCAAATTACTGTTGCATCCCTTTCCCTCAATAGATTGTTGTCATTAGGAGGAGAATGTCAAGTGGGTCCTCCCTCGTAGGCCATATAGAATATTACAGTAGTGGATCTCCATCCTGTTTGACTCCCCATGGCACAGTAATAACAACAATCTAATGACGCACAATACATCAGGTGTACTGAAGTCCCACTATCCCGGAGCCAGGCTGGAATTTGATCTCAGGCTTGATAATGAGAATGGTGATGATGATGAGGTGGCTGAGTGATGATGATGGTGGTGTCCCTTGTTAGTGTGTCTCAGTCCTAATTAGAGAGGGTTATTACAAGGCTGGATTTAAGAGCTAGGTAGACCAGGCAGACTCAGACAGGCCTCGCTGATTAACAACCCCTAAATAAAATCCATTTCTCCACACAGGCTCGTACTGTAGCTATTATAGGAAATTATTTTGCATGCCCAAAAGTTCCTTCTGCCACAAATCAAATCAACGTCTCATCCAACTGGGTGTCTGAACATTCTTTAACAGTGTAAGCAAAGAGGACAGCAGAGGTTATTACTGGCGGTTATTTATCATAGTAATTTAGTAACTTATAGTGAAATGTTGAATTATGGATGCCTTTGCTTGTCGTAAGCTCACTTCACTTTAAGATCACACAATCTCTAAATCATGAAAAAAAAAAAAAAAGCTTTGGAGAATCTTAAGCAATGTTCTTCATGTTACACAAATGAAGGACATTCAAGAGAGTGCCAGTTTATTTATAGAAAAGGTCTTGCAGCAGTGTGAGGGGGCTATTTTTGGGGGTTGGACATATTTGGGATGGAGATGATGTCTTGAATACAGATAATAGAGGCTACTATAAGTGTATAGTACAGAAGATGCAGATCTGCTTGACAAAAGTGTGGGCAAAAACAGTATTTTATCTATTTGCTATAAAAAATAGCAAATGGAGAATCTGGGCAGGCTATGTTGGAAGCCTTTGGAGGCTTTTTCGTGATTAAATATGTAACACAGGCTGAACACAGTTTTGTCTTTGGAGCAAAATATTGATCCTTTTGACCACCTGCAAATAGCAAAAAAGGTCAATATTCAGCCCAAAATTGATTAAGATTTTTTTTTTTATTATTTATGATAGTCAGAGAGACAGCTATAAGGCAAAAGAAAATATATAAAAAAAATATATATATATCATACGCTCAGTGAAAAGACACAAACAACTTGCCTGTCAGCTTATCTTGTTTTGATTCCTCTGAGCTCTGACATCATCACACAGGAATGTGTCAGTCGTTGATTTGATGACAAGAGGCGGGGCTATCAGGTGATGGGAAGAAAACTCAGTATCAACGTAGTGTGTGTGTGTGTGTGTATGTGGTGCTGAGGTATTTTTGTAGAAAAACGAGAAAGGAATGAAATCGAAAACTCTCAACTATACATGTACTGCAAGCATAACCTCTACTTTAACTTGTCTTCAGAGACTTGAAACTCTCTTTTCTGGCATGACATTGCTGGTGTTTTTTAAAATTTGGGGTTGGATGACAAATACAATTGAAGACACATGCTTACACACACTGTTAATGTGTAATTGCACTACTCCACATTAACCCTGTTTTCAGACTGAAAAAATCTGTAGTCTGTAGACCCTTTTGTCACTGAGGTTGAGCTGCTTGCGATTAGCTAAAAAAGTCATAGTGTGAGTAATTAGATGGGAAAGTTGATTATTTACTTGCAGCAAGAGGAACCGTAGAATACGCAGCTGTCAATTATGTTTCCTCAACACGCAGCTTACTATTATTTATGAGGTAATCTGACGATATATCAGGACAGCACCTGAGGCTCAGGCTTGTTTACCTGCCGTAATCCAGAGATAAAAATGCACAGATTCAATGATTAAGTCCCTATATAAGTAACGGGATTACAGTCTTTTTAACTGTATGGGCCGGGGGTCATGGTCGACACACCAAGGGGAGCAGGCTGAAAGTCCACATTGAGAGTCAGCGGTGCGCTACACTTATTACACTCAGAGAAAGAGCCATTGAGCCACAACGCTGATAAGTAGGGCTTTGGCTGCACCTCGCGACAGGGAGACCAGCTCAACCAGCCAAGCCCTGCCTCTGACTCAAACTGTGAAGGTCAAAGAGGATAAACCCTGTTATGCTCCATTGCTCCATAGGGATATCTCAGCATGTGTGTGTCTGCCTGTGTGTGTGTGTGTGTGTGTGTGAGTGTGTGTGTGCGAGGTGTGTGTCAGGTGCTGGAAGGAGCACATAAAATCATCACACAGCGCACCACTCAGACATTATATGGAGCCGCTCTCGCTCACAGTTTCCACCCTCACTACCTCCAACACTCATAAGCTGACCGCCATGAAAAATAATGCCACTCTCTGAAGACCTTTTCAGTACCACTCACTCAAGCTAAATGCCAGTTCTCTCTCTTTTTCTCCTTCCTCTGCTGTGACCTCAGGGGCAGGTGAGATGTAAAAAGAAGGGGTGGGATTTATAAAAAAAATAAATAAAATAAAGATGTTCTATTTTAACCATGTAAAACAGTAGACGTCTTTTCAACATACATAACATACATAATGCTTAACATTACGTAATGCTTAGTGTAATAACAACTGACAATGCTACATTATCTTATTTTCTGACTATTTATTTTACATTTACATTGTAACTACATAAACCGCTAAATGACTACATGGGAATAAACAGGGATTTAGTGTGGAAGTTACAGCATCAATGCCGAAAAAGAGCAACATCAGCTGATTACAGAGTGTTACCCATCCTCTTGATGTGAGCTGCTCTTTGTCAATGAGTTGTCATGATGTGGTGTCAAAATCAGAGCAAGTTGTCAAGTCAATGACAGATTTATCCGCTGCTCTGGGGTACAGTATCGCTGCTTTTTCTCAAAAGATCACTTCTATGTCAAATGTGTGTCATGTCATGTTATTTTCCTGCTCCAATCCCGCTGTATACTGAGACACCCAGACGTACACACACATGTCTCAGCGTAAGCAACGGCAGAATGCTGCATACAGCTGTTTGTGTCACATTTTTGTCTGTAGCATTATCCCCGCAGTTTATGTTGCAGTTTCTCTGTTTTTCTCTGTTTCCATGAGCATGAGTCTGTTTGGATGTGTGTCTGTGTGCGCTTGCCTCGGTTTTCTTTGTTTGTATCTGGCCTTGGCATGAAGGGGCCGGGAGGTATCGGCGGTCAGAGAGGCGCTGGCTGATGTCAGCTGGCCAGTGGGCACACGGTTCAGTCGCATCACATTGTCATCACAGCCCGACTCTGGCTCCACTCTGCGGATCACGCTCACACTCAACCTCCTGTCTCCTCCCCACACCCCCCTCCTCCCCTAGATCACTACAGTCTCTTTGTCTGCCTGTGTGTGTCTAGATGCTTATTTGTGTACTCTTAACGCTTTGGAACCAATTCACCACTCACTTTAAAATTACCAGACCAATTATATTGGCCCTGCTGGTGTAAAACCCGACTAATTCTGAACAGTTACACACAAAGCCCATGATAGAGAACATTATAATTTCAGATATGCAGGTGGTTCAAAGTTCCAATTTCACACAAGCCAAAGCCTATTTACTTCCAGTTGGGCAGAGTGCTAGTGGTTTTTTCGGCATGGAGAAAGCATGGACCTCCTTGATATCTATTCTGCTTCAATTAGCAACAGATGCCTCCATGCAGAGCGCTAACCCTAATTGTACGTGATGAGCAAAGCTAATCGTCGTGGTGCTGCCTGACCTTCCTACAGCTGTGAGGGGAGGCATGGGGGGGACTCCTCCCACATGGCCCCTTCTTAGACCCCATCCAAACCAACACACACATGCACACATAACACACACACACGCACACACTCACTATAATCCTCAATATTTGAAATCGAGGGTGGCTGGGGGCACAGGGAAGGGGGCTAGCTTTGGTGACCGCAAATTAGCTGCTGTAATTGCATATCCCTCCCTGTGCCCATAATTTTTCAGGCCTGTTTGGGGCAGTGAGGAGAGTTTGTTTGTTTTGGTGTCAAGGCGATTTAGAATCAAAATGAGGACCTCCGGCACACATGTGGACCCCCAAGCCAAATGGCAGCGCCACAGCCTTAAATAGCCCCGCCTCTCCCACTGCACTGTGCAGCCCAGAGGGAGACAGCTAAACAGAAGGGGAGGGGGGACGTACCAACTGGGTTCACTTATGTATTTTGCCTGACTTCCATGGTACTTGCTGCTAGCTAATACAAATAACTGTTTGGGGCACAATTAAATAACCATTAAAAAGTTCATGGGGAATATATTTCACGTGTGTGTGCCAAGGCAGCAGTGATGATGGTAGTGGGGGTTCGGTGTTGTACGCACCTTTTATTACAGACGACTGCAGATTATGATGATGTTTCTATAGTGCTGCAGCTTGTAAAGATATTCAAACACAAATAGTTTTGCCATCCAAGGTAGAAACAAGTTTGATTCTTGCCAAAATGGAATTTCACAAATCTGGAGCTCGTCGTTTTCCATTAAATAATGGTAACCCTTCAAAACCCTCAGGCTTATTGCAAAGGCTTAAGCATTGCTTACATAAGAGTATGAGGCAGAATAAGCCAGCTTTGTGTACTGTAGACCACCGGGCAAAAGAGCAAGCCAGTGTTAGGCTTACTGAAAAGTCCAATTTTTCTTATTTACCAAAGACAATGACTTGCAGATGATTGTGCTCTCCTCAAAAATGTGCAAGCTAGCAAGCAACCAAACAAGCATAAATCACATAATTAGCTTTGCAGCTGTGGTGTGGTCCTGTTGATGCCTCAGTGGCTTCAGCGAGATAAGGAATCCTTATGCCATAGTTTCAACACAAAGAGCAAACCAAGATTGAACAACAAAGACAAATTAGTGCTTTGGATCGATAATTTAGGCTCATATTTAGATTAATTGTTCTCCTGAGGACCTGAAAATAAACCTTTGATTCAATCCTATCTTAATCAAAGACACTAAATTGCCTGAGTAAATCCTGTTTATCCTGTGCATTAACTTTGATTTCATCTTGTCAGGTTTCTCTGAATTGTAAACTAAGAATTGATTGAGAAACATTTGAGGGCAGTGGGTTTAAACAACATTTAAGCTTGCAAAAATGCCTGGGATAAATATTTCCTTCAACCCTGATTTAATATAAAGTACTTGAAGATTTCAGATACAAAATAGAACATTATTTGAATGTGATCTCAGCTCTCTGGCTCTCTAGTTGATCCACTGTTGTTATATCTTCTATCGAGAATACAGTAAAGTTTAACTAGCTGCTGAACCATCAGCAAACATACATTATAACATTACATACATGTACTGTATATGTAATATACTGTACAGTACATACATACACTCCTTATACAACAATGTGCTGTACTACCAGAGTATGTATTGTCTTGAGGTCGTAAGCAGATTCAGATATATATTACCATACATCACTGTATTGCAGCAATGGTTTTCCCATCATGTGACATCATGTGAATTTCACCTGAATACCAAAGGAGGATTATGGGAGCAGTATTAAAAACTGCAGCTATGGTGTGAAGATTCATAGCTAAGGTTAGATTTTCACAATAATAAAACTTTTACTTCCTTTCATTAATTAGATACTACTCAATAAAAAACAGACATGATTCATACAAAATGATTTTCTGTGCACTGTGAGTTTGAAAGCGTCCAGGTCTAGAGGAGTGAAGTGTCTAACCATGAACTAATCTCATGTAGCCACATCTCTGCTCACCCTAGGAGGTCTGGAGAAAATCATGTTAGAGGAAGTCGGATAACAGGACCTGGTGGAGGAGAAGGTTACAATTTGATTGGCACTGAGCTTGAAGAACGGTTTTCACACATTCACCCGGAAGAGACACTTCTGGTTTGTTTTTCGGACTGGGTAGAACAATGCAAGCTGCCTGCTAATCACACCGACCTGGATTCAAATGGATAAAAATTCTGTTGAAAAGCAAAAGCTCTGATCATCCAAAATTTTACATTATTATCATTTGAGTATTTGCTTGCGGCTATCGACTGTAATAGATATGCAGTAATAATATAACAGTTATCACATCGCTTTAAAAAACATGTTTGATATTCTGTCATTCTGTTATTTGTAGTTGCTTCACTACTCTCAGTAGAGCAGCCTGGCTTGTTTGTTTGGGGGTTTGAGCTGCTGTCTGTCCAGTGACAAAGTACTCGTGTCATTGTTGCAAGGTGATCTGGGAAATGCAGTGCAAAACACCAAAGTAGCCTAATGACCGCTTATTGCCAAAGATGCTGCCAAAATCAAGAATAATAAGAATATTTAAGAATCTTCAAAAGTCATGCAAAAAAGAGATCCATGAATGTTAGATATTGAGGTCCAGCATTGAATTGCACCTGACCTGTAGTGCTCTTCACACTGTGAATGCCTTATATGCTTGAAGACTAACAGTGCCGTACAGTTGTGCATTTTTAACACGTGCCAAGGGACTCATTCACACAGATGGTGGGTTTCAGCTGAAGGCTGTCGTGTTAAGTGCCGGTCTTTTGAGCCAAAGGAAGCCAGGGCTCACACTGTTCATGACCCAGTCCTTTGGCCACCACAGCTAAACACCACACTGACCACCATTGGTCAGGACCCCAACCACCATGGCCACGGAAAATTCTCAGTGGTCAAAGAGCTTTCCTTTTTTCCATTGCGCTATGCAGCAAAACATATTTTAGTGTTTAGAAAAGATGATTATGAGAATAACAGAAGCGTCCTGAGAAAGCATCACAACATAAATTGTACAAAAGGAAACCATATACTGTAGGTTTTTAGTTTGTCCAAGAACATTGTTTGTATTTTGGCACAAATAGTTAGAATTAGAGACGGGCCATCTCTAGCAATAAGCCATAGTTCTGGGGAAAAAAACAATCCCTCATGCCTGATTTTCCTCATAAGCCTCCCTTTTTTGGCACATAGTTATCAGACATGTGCATCACATGTCTAAGCCAGAACAAGGCGGGGTGCAAGCATTGCGTTGATATGGTTTGGGCTCCCACCATGTGTCGATGATATCATTATCTAGTTGTAGTCCTGATCAGCTCCATATGTTTGTGGGAATGCTATAGCACCAAGAATTATTGGTGTATTGTTCATAAGCATTAATTTACTGTATATGGAATGTCTGGCATATATACCTTAGGAGATATTCTTTATAGTTTTGATTAAAATGAAAATATAAATGTAAGCAGAATAGCAAACCGGAAAGATAAAGCTTTACCTCACTATAAGTTGCATGTATTTTTTCCCTTATGAAATTGAAAATGAATGTTATTATTACCTATGTCTGACATAAAGACATTCAGGGTAGTACTCTCTATACCCTTACAAGACATTGCCAAGACTGGGATGTGTCTCTTTTAGCCAGATGTTAAAACAATATTTCATTTGTGAACATAAATACCATAATATTTCATGAAAGAGTTCATGAAACTTTTACCTCCAGCATTAGCACAATACCACCAATCCACATCAGTCTTTCCAAAATAAAAAAGTGGTGACCTCAAAATTTTGAGCATGTGATTAAAGTATGACTTTTTTGGACTACATTTTAAGATTTAGAGCAATCACTATGGATATACAGAAAAGTTAATATTAGCGGTTGACCATTCATGAACTCATAATATGAGTCCGGCTGACAGATACCATTTCAAATTTAGTGTAGCCGTTCGCTGACTACAAATGTCTTTCTCCTTCATTCTTCTGCATTGTGCCATTTGAGTTTGACAGATTAAAATGCTTCCAAAGCCCTAATAGAAAAAGCAATTTAAGTACGGTTAATGTCCGCTGTACTTGCCTCCTCCTGTGTTCCCCCTATATATTCCAGGGAACTGCAAGGTGTTTAATGACTGAGTGGTTATGTGTGATAGTTGGAGGGAGATCGTTTGGAAGAATTAGTTGTGGTGGTGTGTTGGGGGAGTGGTGTTTTTATGCTAGTGGCCTTCAACTACTTGTTTTTCTTTTGGACTATTTAGAATCATTTTATAATTTAAACTGAATGGACAACCCACTGTTAAAATGGGATCTATTGAGTGAATTTACACTCAATGGGACTTTTATTTTGAAATCTGCTATGTAATCGTGCCATATACATATGCAGTGAAGCTATTAACTGTTGAATGGTTGATTGTTCATTCACCAACATGTCATGAGTCGGTTATGAATGGGCCTTGTAAAGCCCTAATGAAGAAAGTACTACAGATATAATTTACAATGTTTCATAACTGTAATTAATACAGGCCTTTACGGTGTTAACTGTAGCAAAGCTTCTAACACCCTCTGTTTAATTCATGACCCTTGTGTTGTCATTCCTCTCCTTTTCCAGTCCACATTCCCTCCGATGTTCATGTTTCCTGTGCTGGGAAAGTTGCTGTTGCCACAGAGATGAGGCAGGAAAACATCTCTCCTTGGAAGCAGCAGCGAAACGGATGAATGTTAAAGGCTGTCCGCCCGAGCCAGCGGACTTCCTATGTTTAAAGCTCTCCGTCTTTCTCTTTTTCCACACATTTCTCATTCTCCCATTTTTTTTTTATTCAAAATGAAAATTGCAGCAGTTGAGGAATAATAAATGTGTTCTTAGAATTCTGCTTGTTTTCCACTTTGTCTTCTAGGTACAGGCAGCAAGATGTGCTTGAGGGCATAAACACCCAAACAGATGTTGAATAAATAAATGTTATGGGCAAATGGCCTGGTAATTTACTGGCATAGAAAGCCACAGTGATAATCACGAGCCAGTGTGTGCAACTCCAAAGCCTACAGTAAATGTTAATCTGGGTCTGCACTCAATGGAACATTAAAAAAGTGATTTCATCATGCCAGTGATGGCTGTAATATTTTTCTAAAAGTCCCCTTGAGTTGTGCCAGTGGTGGTGTCTGTGCTCTAAAAATGTCAGTCACACTGAAGAGGTTAACCCCAGCCCCATAAGAGAGCTGATGGAATATTACACAAATAGACAGACTATATCTGATCCCAGCTCAGCATGTTGTAAGGCCATCCCATTCCAATCTTGCCTCTCTCTGTCATCTCATTAAAAATACAAAGAGGGTAAAGAAGGGCCAGTCATGAGCAATCTCCGTTAAAGCTGCCAGTGAATGCAGTGGCGTTACTGTCATTTAATGCTGTTTCATCTGAAAAGCCACATTAGAGTCAGATTTAGTAATCTGGGCTTGCCCATGCTGGTCTGTATGATGTCATTATGCTAAACTGACCTTTACAGCCAGATTAGGAGGGGTGGAGGGAATAGTGGGAGGCTGTGGAAAGGGAATTAACAAGAAATGAAAAATGGTGTATTCGCCATATGGATGATGAAGTATTCAGCAGCATTTCAAACCTAAGTGCCATCGACTACAAATCAAAATTAAATTGACAAAGTGCCTCTTTGTGGCTTGATCAGCTCATACCCATGTCTTTAAATTAATGTTTGCTTCTTTCAGGAATACCTGGTGTCGAACTTTGGTCTACCTTCTGCACTTCAATGAGGCTCAGCACAAAAAAAAAAACGTGCATGTTTAAAACCACTGGATTGCTCTAAATCTACTCTCCCTTTTGTAAGTTAATTTGTTCCACTAAAAGGTTTTCAGATTCATCAACGTCTCAACACATTCCCCACACAATGGTTCCTGTTCGTTCTACATTTGGACAACATCTATCAATATGAGTTGGCTGGGCTGCCGCTGATACTGTACCGAGACCAGGAGCTGCAGCGCAGTCGGCAATCCCTCACTTCGCTCTCCCAGGAAACTCGTGAAACAGAATAAGCACCCTGAAGCACTTAGATACAGGTCTCCTTACCTTTTACACTAAATCACACCAGACAGATATAAAGGTGGCAAGAGTGAAAAAAGGGTTGTTTCGAAGGATTAATAAACTCGGACTTAATCTTAAAGTTGTGCTCGAATTGATCATCTTGGCCATCTTGGATATTCAGGGAAGTTAGAGTTCTCTGAGGTCTCTGCTTGAAAAGATGGATAGACCTATCGCCTGCAATCACAGCTTGGCCCCTCTATCCATCACTACCAATTCCAAACTTTACCATACACATCCTGGCCACTTTGCACTACTTCAGCAACACAGAGTGGAGAGAGGAGAGAGAGTGAGAGGGAGAGAGGGAGAGAGAGACAGAGAGAGAGAGACGCACACACGCACACACAGAAACACATACACAGAGAGAAAGAGAGAGTGAACAATAAAAGAGTGGGCTGGTTATAGACATGAAAGTGTTTGGCCGTGGCAGAGTGCAGCTCTGGTGGTATTGAATTACTGGGTGGGTGATCCTACTGCGTGCTATATTGGCATAGGGAGCTTTTTCCTTTGCTCCCTTCCTCCCAATGGCTAAAGACAGGAGGTTTCTCTCTGATGGAAGTGTCTTTTGGGCAGAGGGGGAAGAAAAATTGTGCTTTTGCTGAGCTTTAACACATCGACACCAGCATCACTCAAACAGCCCCAAGGTGGAGGCGCTAAGGCAAAAAGAAGGGAGGGAGTTCTTCCATATATAGGAGGCAGGGGAGTGGAATTACAGTATGTGCGCACATGTGCATGTTTACTGAAACAAAATAAGCATTCACCTATGGATCAAACAGGCTTTGGAGTAAACCCTTAGCTTGTAAAATAGATGTCAGAGAGCAATAAAAGCTTGACACTCAACAAAATCCACCAAAGCAAAACTGTTCACCTTGAAAAAACAGGCTTTATTAAATTGGCAAAATAAGAGAAAAGAGAGAAAGAGAAAAAGTGGACCTACTTGTACGTCTACATTTTGGTCACCTGATGAAGCGTTCCAGTATTCAGCTTTGCAACTAGCACACACTTTTAAAAAATGACACAATCACGCACACTCCATACATCTCACACATACTCAAGCACATCGTTACCTACAGGCACTGTATGCATCTCTTGTCAGGTGTAGTTCCTGTTCTGCTGACATGATAAGCGCTTACTGCACAGGGGGCAGATTCATCTTACACTTCCTTATCATGTCATCATCACAATGTCACGTCATTATCATAATCATTATCGTGTTATGCTCTTCCAGGGAGAAGGTAATTGATGGGTCAGCTAAACCCATCTCTAAAGAGAAGGTTTCCCCTTGTTAGTGATCCCTGAGAAAACGCTCAGTGAGCATGTTTGCGGCGTGTGTGACCGAGGTGTGACTGTCGGCGCTGAGCTGAGGCCACCAGATGGCGGGGGGGGGGGGGGGGGGGGGGGAACACCTTTGATTGCAGAGTAAAAAAACATCTCAAAACATGCCCAGTGCTTCAGACAAGACATCAAAACAGAGCAATTTCCTACAGACAGGAGAAGAGGCCCCTCCTGTAAAAACATAGCAGATTCAGGCGAGTCTGTCTTCCTCTCCTCCGCCCCGTGGGACCCTGGTAATATGAGTGCAGGGTTCCTTGGGCTTGGTAAATGGACCGCCTCCGTTCTCCAGCAGAGCCACCATGCCTCTCTATAACGGCCAATCTCCTCTTCAATTGGGCCTGTCTGGCCTGAAGCCGGACCAAGATTCAGGGAGGAACTATTTGTTTGAGATAGTTTGTGTGTGTGTGTATATGTGTGTAGGTGTCTGTCTCTATGTGAATGTGTTTGTTTCTGAGTATGTGTGTGTGTGTGTTGTAGCATAGATGCATTGGCTCACAGGTGAACAGAAGTATAAAACAAGACAGACAGGGGCAGCATGTGCTTCAGATGCATACACTTCAGAAAAACAGTTAAGGTTGATAATTATGCTGTTATAGGGGTCTGCTATGACACAATCCTGTTTGAGTCACAGTTTATTTTGCTGTGCTAAGCCTGACTGTTCTATCATTCTTTCTGCTTTGCCTAGACAATTAAATGGTAAATACACTGTGAAAAACGACCCCTGCTTTTGTACCAATCTCTCTCTCACCTAATGTCATCCTCTCTGAGACCAACAGTAGTGTGGCAGCAGGGATCAGGCTGACAGAGAGGATGACGGCAGAGGGAGTGGCAGTTCGGGGGACAGGAACGCTCCCGCGCTCGGCGCTCGTGCACTATTCCATCATTAGCCAATGAAGCCCTCATAAAAGTGAGTTATGTGCCACGAGAGGGGAGGTTCCATATGGCACAAGTGATCCAGAAAGGCAACGTGTCGCAAAAGACCCCTAGAGCCCAACAAGTCAGCTTTTACAGGGGGCCTCCCTCCCCGTCATTAATTGATTTTAATAACAGGCTGCGAGGGGGCAGAATGCTCTCATTCATTGGGCTGATGGGGCTTTTCCCAGGTCCCTCAGCGAACACTGCAGCACTTAGAGCTGTTTGTTTGGATTGCCTCTAGTGTGTGTGGCTCTCAGACCCACTCGGTTACTCAGTCAGACACATACTCAATGTCCCAGCCGTTCACTCACTCGCTCACTCAAACATTTGTTCATTTACCCGCTCAATAATTTCTTCACTCAATCACTGGCCTAGTCATTTATACACTCATTTATTCATTCCTCGCTGCTCACTCACCAAGGGCTATCATGCCTCCTTTAAAGCAAGGTTCATGGTAACATGATCATAGTCTTACAGCAGAACATGTAACTTCAGAGGCTCTCTTGCTGCAGGCTGCTACTCCACCATGAGTTTAGTTTTATTTTCTGAACTAAAAAAAAACGTACTAAAATTGGCTTTAGAATTTCCACATTCTATCTCAGATATCTCAGATATTCATATATATAGTGTATGGGTATATATATACATATATATATATATATATATATATATATATATATATATTCTGTATGTGTATATACATTTTTTCCTCTTCTCATACATGCCAAAAAACAAAGCTCCAAAGTGCTGTAGACAGGGGGGGGGGGCTTCCTCCTATCACGTCTTTGTCTCAATCATTCCACAGACTCAAAGTGAAAAATCCCTCATTTTGCATATTTTTACTCTTTACTTTGATTGTTCAGCAGTCTGACTGAAGCAGAGGGTGTGTGTGTGTGGGGTGATGGGGAGGGGTTTGGGAGGGAGCTGGGGCTGTCATAACTGCATAATACACTCATTACTCCTGTGCAGCAGAATTACCACTGATGGAAATGGGATTTTGGAAGATATATGGAATGTAATTATTATATACATATATGCATAGCCTTTTTTATACTGAAAAGGAGCTTTGGAGTGATATTTTAAGGTGCTAGTGTGGTTTGTGTGTGTGTGTGCCTGTGTGTGTATGTGCGTATAATTACATATGTGCACTTGTCTTTATGTACTTATTTTTGCGTGGGCATCGTGTGACATTTTTGGCCATTTTTTGCCTTGATAATGGTAGCAGTCCTAAAACGTATATTTTCATGTCATGTTTTTTGCTGTATCTGTATATGAAAGGAGCCTCAATGGTTTCCTGCCCCTGGATGCTGGTGACCAGTCAGTGCAGCCTCTCCACCTCTGCAGCATCCTTCATCTGTGGTTGACCCTGAGCTCAACATCTCTGTGAAGTCGAAAGTCTGACACTCCAAAACAGGGAATGGGGGTCATGCTGACTCATTCCAGCAGTGAGGCTGTCTGAAGAGTTATCTGCCTCTAGAATACCAATTCTTCAACCTCCCTCAGCCAAATAACACTCAGAGAAACCAAATTCCCCCTGCAGTGAGTAATGCCAAGATAAGAAGCAGAGAATATTTGCTATCATGCACTCACTATCAGTATGAGCTGGGAAAATATGACTTTTAGGTGGCATAAAAAGTGTGTGTGTGGTGCTTTAGCCATAATGTTCGACTGAGTTTCTGTATTATTATAATAGGTGTGCAGTCGAAGCATGCAACATGACTGGAGGAGCATGAGGCAGAATGTATGGTTTTCAGTGCGGTGTTCCTCAAGCGAGGGGCCTCTGCAGGAGGTTTTCTTTGGAAAGCACCTGGGTGTGAAAATAGGGCCTCCCAGTCTGGCCTGAGAGGCTGTGTAAACAGAGGTTCCAGTCGGGCCTGCCGTGCTGGACTGGACCTCTCCAAACAGAAACCATGAGTCAGCCTCAGGAACCCGTCCACTTTCCCCCTTCAGGGAAAAGCAGCCAAACGCAGCCTGGAAAATGTACACGCTATAGGGATGACAGAGAGCGCTGGGCTACAGCCATCAGAGCATGTACAGGACTTACACTTAGTAGCCGTAGCATAGGACACTTGGAAAAGTACAGGACAGTGTTCTGATTTTAGATTTCGTCAGAGAAAACACTTCCCTCTCTCATCACATTTTCACCTACACCGAAAACACGGAAGCCCTCTTAGCACCAAACAAATACTTTTACTCTCAAAAAGTAGCTTATGTAAGTTCATGCATGGTTACTTATGCGCGAATTTGGGCAACTGAACAAAAAGACAGAACTTTTTCTAAATAAAAGGTGAGAGCCTGTGCGAGGCTTCCGAGTCTTTGCAGCCATCTTCATGTCTGTGTCTGGCTGAGTGGAAGACTTTATTAAGGCACTCGGGCGTCTGAGCTCTGCAGAGAGCGAGACTTTCCCCTCATCTCCGGTCTGCGTGAGTGGAGAGGCAGGGGCCTCACTCTCCACTAAGGAATATTTATCTTTCCAGCTGGTTAGATGGATTAAATGACCATCCCGCAGAGAAGGGAGAGGAAAAAAGGAGGAGAGAGAGAGAGACTTTTAGAGAGAGGGAGAGGTGAGGGGATGGAGAAAGTTATGAAAGACTGTATAGGAAACATGCCATAGGGAGAGAGTAGGAAGACGGTGGGGGTGGAAGATGTTATAGTCTTCAACAATATCTTCTGCGGAAAAAAAAAAAAAAACACAATAAAGAATGACTTAGCAAGTCACATTTACCCCCTACTGTGAAAACTACGATCGTGACTTTGTCTTCTCTTGTTGGTGGGCGAGAGCATGCAGCAGCATTCACACACACACACACACACACACACACAGATATATGCACACACAGAGCTAATTAACTGGCTGACACTTTCATGGAAATTTATTTCAAAGACAAAACGCATATGTTCATGCAAATGTAATGAGAAATCGTTAAACGCTCAAATATCTGAGACAAATGGAAAATATTTCTCGATCACACACCCCTCTGTCGGACTGAATTGAGTGTAAATTTTTCCGCCTTTCCCACAAACAGGACACCTGCTGCCCTAGCTAGCAGTCCTTGTTGAGGTCAACTCAAAGTCATACTGATTGATCTTAATTGATGATAATGTACAGGGTTTGCTGTATCTGAAATGGGTAGTTATGGTAATCCTTCATGAGGAATAACAAGTGAAAATACAGTCAATATCTCTGAAAACAAATAAATGGATAAATCGGAATCAAAATTGCCCCTCCCCTACACTGACATATTATCACCTTCAGTTTTATATAGAAAAGGGGCAAAAGTCTCATTACCAGGGGTTTTCATTTTCCCTTTCATTCACGCACTACTCCATTTAGCTCACTGGGCATTACATATAATCAGCCCACCGATATAAGCACATAAACCGCAAATAAAGGAGTGTAATAACATCAAAGACCAGCCCTGTGAAATGTGATGCCGGGCTATTCACACTGGAATGTTGAATGGGTGGCAGCTATGTGTGTGTGATGGTGGGTATGCAAAGTGCAATCTAAGTGGGGAGCTGAAGTCATGGAAATTTCCCTCCATAAAAGTGAAGCATGACAATGGATTTGGAGCATCAAGGCCCGCGGGATTATGGGGATCACATAAATCCCCCTGCGCCATAATTTTAGCAAACCACATCAAGCTCCATGTTAAGGGTTAATAATCCAGTTCCCCACCTCACTGTGCACCCAGCCTCAAATCCCTAACATTAACATGTAGACCCAGATGTACAAAATGTAGAGACACTCCAGCACACACACAAGCACAAACACAGACAGACACACACAAACAAACATTTGTGTGGGTATTCCTGTACATACACAGACCACAGGCCTGGCATACACGCACAGGCTTACCACACACACACACACACACACACAGGGAGACACACACACACACACACACCGGCAGACACACACACACACACACACACACACACACAGGCAGGCAGACACACACATATACAAACATACTACTGCACACAGTCTGACAGACCCACACAGAGAGGGACTGTGTTCTCAGGTCTGTCACGTCCCTGTGCATCTGACATCATGGCGGTGTTATGACTGTTGGCAGGGTGCCTTGGAGCAGCCAGCTCCCCCCCCACCCCCCGCTCCCACTCCCATCACTGCATCATTTGGAGCTCTGAGGTGTATGAGCAGAGGACCTTGTTGGAGGAGCCTGAAATCGATCGATGCGCTACAACAAGCTCAGCTTCTCTCCGCCTCTTTTTTCCTACACTTCGTTTAGGTGTGTGTGAGTGTGCGTGCCTGCATGTGTGTTTGTGTGTGTTTGCCTCTCCCTCTATCTATCTCTCTCCCTGTGTCCACTTTAACATCTGTACTAGTGGTAATCAACAGTTTACACACACACAGCACTCTCTTCTAGCTGTTTGGAGAGAGGAGCGCTCCACGAGGAGAGCTCCAGTTCCTTTCCTCTATTAGCCTGCTGTCGGAGGGAAGGCAGGGATAATATATAAGCCAACAGGATTAGGAGGCAACAAAGCATCAGGCTGAAGAAATCCCTGCCGGCCTTGGGGTCCATCCCAGCCCTCCGCTGTTCTGTGGCTGTGTGGAGGCTAACTGAGCCTCCCCAGCCAGCTCCATTCACGCTGTCTGTCTCAGGCTGTCACCCAGCCCAGCGCTCCTCTGCAGTGCTGCCGCCATCATCACTCATCATTACTCCTCCCGCTCAATCAGTGATCATCAAATACTGTACATCCTGCAAGTGAGCGGTCAAATATAGAATATGCAGCCTGCAGTATTGTTGTTGTTTTTTTGACAGCCATAATTATAGCATTGGGTTCTCTACTCTACCTGTGGGAACTTGTAGCATCCTGATCTGCTCTGCCAGCAGTTACATCTGACAATCTCGGCTCTGCTTTACCCATGTATAGTGTAACTTGTTCAACATTTGCATTTCAAAGAAGGTGTATGCACCTACACCATGAGCTTGATGGCTGCCTGACAGCAGCATGGCTGCTCTATATGGTGTGGGGCTGGGAGTAAATCCATGTGATTAATCAGGTCTGAAGCTAAAACATAATAATAACCCCCTTTATATTAATGCGCAGCTCATGGCTTGAACAGCTCCCTGGAAAGGCCATTAGTCACCAGCTCCCTGCAAAGCCACAATTAAGCAGTCGCATATTACTTACTCTCTCTCTCTCTCTCCATCTATCTCTCTCTCTCTTTCTCCCTCTCTCTCTCTTTCTCTGTTTCCAACCTTAATCACTGTGCTCTCGCCTTCGCTTTGCATTCTGTTCCTGGGTGATCGTGTCTTCAGGCGGTGACTTGGACAAGGAAATAATTTTATTTTCCTATTTGTTAAGCTGTGTATTAACAGAAATAACCTTTTTCCTGAGCTAAGGTGGAGGAAGTGGTTTGAAATGGATAATTAGCTTTCTAAACAGTGGGTTAATGCACTACTTCCAAGTTCCACACCATCTGCAAGAAACTGGTGTCACTTTTTTGGAATAATACAGAAATATATCATTACAAATGTAGATGTTATTTTAGAACATTTCGGAAATACATTCGTGACTTCATCATCCACTGTTCTTTCAACTGAAAAAGTGGGTGTATGAAAAAGGCAAGTGACAGATTTTATAATTGTTATAGAAATCTTATTTGCATTCAGGAGCAGAGAATTTTTTTTTTTTTCTTGTGAGGGACACTTTAAAAAGCTGTCATGCACACCAACCACAGGCATTTTCCCTCCTCCCTACCCTCCTCTCTCTCTCTCCTTTCTTTCTAGTTCTCCTTTTTGTGATATCCTCTAATTTTGCCCATGCCGAGGCAAATTTGTCGCGGCGCGTGGGCCCGTTTGATTTCATTAAACAGAATATTTAAGCATAAAAATTGTTTAATCGTCTCATGTCATTAGGAGATGGATTTCATTTTGCATACATTTGCATACTTCCCCCTCAAATTAAACCAGGCAAATATGCAAATGCAGAGGCCCAGGTTATGGCGGAGGTGTTTATTGTCATCACTTCAGGCAGTTCCACACTGCAGCGCCTCCGCAGAACCGGGGTGACGGCAACATCTGGACGCCCGGGGGTTGGGAGGGAGGAAAGGGTGGAGGCAGAAGGTGTAGGTGTGGGGATGAAGGTGTGTAACCGGCTGCTGTTCAATTCTGCCATTTAACACCACAGCACACTGATCCACCATGATATAGCCTACCGTATACGCTGATATACCACCACCATACTACTACGGCATCCAATGCAGCAAAAAAAAGCCCTCACTGAATGTCCGTCGCCGCACCATACTGGCTGCTGTAATTACCATCTTCGTCCCCGGTGCTTTGGATGTCCCCGTGCTAAAATGTATGGAGAGCCAATAAAGACATAAAACACAGCACTGTTCTTTCAACTGTAGCCTCTGCATGTGTTTTTATCAGCTGTTCTGCTGCTATTGTCCACATGGCTAAGCACTGCTGCTAATGAGGCAGTAATTAGCAACAGCGTAACGCTTCTTCACCCATGCTTAAGTCCTCGCTCATTTTTTTTTTTTTTTTTTTTTCCTCCACTGTAATTTTCTCATGCTGCAATTTCAGGCATCACAGCAGCATTTGTTCCGGCACAATAAAGGTTGAGCTGTGAAGACGAATAGGGGAGCGCATTAGCCCAAGTAATTGCAACTTTAGAAAAATGGAAAATGTGCGTCTGGATCTAACCTCATTTTATTCCTAATCAGGAGAATATAGATGATCAGGATGAGGTGCCCATGTTCTACTGTCAGGTTAATAATTAGGCAAACATCTTCCCCATCTATTGCCGGATGTACACCCACTGCATATCACCCCATTGCCTTACTTAGTACTGATTGCAATTGTTATATTAATGGATATCATATTTAATTTTCATTTTTTTGAGATATGAAAAATGAAAAAAAATAAATAAATAAATAAATAAATAAAAAAAAATGAATGTGATATTGAGAGTGAGGATCACAAAACAAAGTAATAACATACAGTTTGAAAATCCAGGTGCCGGCACAATCAGTGAGTTTAATTGACCAATTATTACCCATGATGATGATGTAGAAGCCCGCAAAATGAATGAATAACAGGGTTTACACCTGTCTCTCGAGATCCACCATGGGTGATCGAGAGTGAGGCAGAGAGAGAGGGAGCCAGACAGAGAGAGTGAGAGAGAGAGAGAGAGGCAGAGAAAGAGAGGGTGAGAGAGAGAGAGAGAGGGAGGGAGAGTCTCCATACAGAAATAGACTAAACAAACCTCAGCAGGACTTGAGTCTTTATGTACCCCGGCGGTCTATAAACAAGCTCTAGAGAGAGGAAGGAGAAATTGAGAGCTGTGTGTGAGTGTGTGTGTGTGTGCGTGTGTTTGTGTGTGTGTGTGTGTGCGAGAAAGCACTGAGAGCATGTTACTGTACAAGTCTATTACAATTGAAGAAAAGTGATCATGAAGGATCCTGACAAACTATTACCTTCATATGTTGGCATTACTATCTGACCAGCATTACCTTCCAATAACAGGTTAGCCCAGTCCAGACAGCTGGAGCCCGGCGCGGGTCTGGGTGAGAAGCCAGGGCCTTGTAGTGACTTTCCAGAGTGGCAGAGGCCTGATGACACTCAGCCCCAGTGGCAGGGACTGGGGTAATAAATCATGGGCAGTGGCAGTCAGATAAACGGCCCTCGGAAGCTGATTGGGAGGAGAAACTATTGTGACGAGCGTGCGGTGGTGAGGAGGCATTGGCGACCTGTGTGAATAAGGGTCACCTCTCCGCAGAGGCAGACCCAAACAGCTCCCTGCGTCTTAATTTACCCTGAAAAGCCATTACAGCCACTCGGCTTACTCGCCATGCTTCTTCCCGCCCCTCCCTTCTCCTCTCCTTCTCCTCTCTCTTCCCTCTCTCGTGGAGGAGCAGTCATTCTCCAGGACCTCGATGGCCCCTAAAGCACAAACTCCGAAATGAGCTCTCCTATCTGAAGGCAGGCTTCTCTCTCCTCCCAGCAGACTGAGGAGCCAGTGTCTTGCAGAGCGGTGGCCCCTCTGCTGGTCATTCGGATACTTCTAGACTAACTCAGTGTTCACAGAGCAGGAGATATTATTATGGCTTTCGAGTGCTACTTAAGACATTTTGGGCATTGGCCAGCACATGGGAGTGGGGTGTATTTTGTAGTTGTTATACAAGCTCAGTTTGTTATAAGCTATTGCCAACTATAAGCAGCACAATATTTTGTTTACATGACCTCATTCGCCTCGTCCATGTCACAGTAAAACCTTTTTTTCCCCATAAGATATAACGACCATGAACAATATAGCCCACACTTAATCTTCCTTCTTACTGAAAGTTAACGGTTTATTTTCATGTAAGCTGTAGCCTAAACGTTACATATGCATCAGGCTACCTACAGTGAATAAATCTACTATGGTTTAGTCTAGCCTGTAAGAACAACCCATAATTTACAATACATCTATACAATAACCACAAGCTATGCATTAAGCTGTAGCTTTTGGTTATAAAGAATGGCTTCTCTAGCCAGTAAGGAATGCTTTAAAGATGGTGAGCACGACAATTGTACCTTTCAGATTTTACATTACATTTTTTGGTAATGCAGCACAGTTATGATGTCTTACAATGGTATTCATGTATGCTCTGACATGTATGCTAGCCTACAGTATAATAATAATAATAATAATACAGTATAATTTTGTGTTTTTTTATGCAGCTGCCTACTGTAATCAGTGCTAATCACTGAAGGTATAGTGAGTATCACTGCTGCTTTACTTCTTTATTGGTTACAAAATTGTAAAAAAAAAAAAAAAAAAAAAAAAAAAGCCAAAACTCTACTTCAAATTAATCTCTTAATAGTTCAAAAAAGATTATTCTGTCTTCAACACTGCAAACTCGATTCAGCAAAGATAATGCTTTTACTTGTATGCCAGCAATATTTTTGTGAGGCTTTTTTCAAATGATGGATATCTCATTTTGGAACAAAATTCTTCAAATACTGTTAAGTAATTAGTGCATCTGTTACTAAACTAGGTTAAACTAATGTTCTTCTGGCAGTGCCGAAACTGTAGGGCAACATTCATGAGTCACAGGACTCACAGGAGCCAGTACAAACACTGATGCTGGGCTGTGTGCTGTTGTGCCACTTGGCAGAAAAAATAACTACTCTCTCAAGGAGGCAGAGTCATCACTCCTGGTCCACTAAAAAGAGTTGTTCAGAACTACCAAATTGCTCTCAAACTGCACATTAACACCGAATAATGACTTTTTACAAAGGCAGATAAATGGACAAATAAGGTGAGTTTGCATCTACACATCGGTTCACACAGTTCTGCCTGATCTTAATGTAAAACCAAGGGCACGTTGTCCTCATTGAGAATCTCTATTAACCTCGAGTTCATATCACCTGATGTGAAATGCACTCACTGCTGGGAAGGAGAGAAGTTGAATTCAGATGCTGCACCTTTTTCCAATTGTCACTTTTCCCTCCAAACTCTAGTGTGAAATATTGTTTGTATTAAAAAAGCTTTTGTGTTACTCGGTGATAATCCATACAGTCATGGTGCTATTAAATCCTCTCAGTGCTGACAGAGGCAAGAGAAACTGCTGCCTCTAGAGGATAACGGTGAAACAGGTCGCAGGCACGATCAATTTCATTATCAGGGGTGCTCTTCAACAAGGAGCACCAAAGGGTGAGCATCCAGCTTCCTGAAGACCGCACACGTCATTGATGATGTGAGTTTATTTTCTTATAACTGGATATTTTCCTGACTATTATTATGTTTAATGTATGGTCGCTTGTAATGTTTTCTTTACCCCTTCAGTCATTTGAGTTGTGAATGAGTTTTCTTATCATTTTGCTTGTCTTCAACTGCTGATACCATGACTGTATCAAAATAAAGGGACATATTGTGTGATTGGATATATGGCTCGCAGTCTTTTATACTATACTATACCACTATACTAAAATACACTGCCCAGTGGAGTATTTTATAGCGATGAAGTGACTAATGTATGTATACAGCTGTGTGCAGAGGAAGAGTCACGCTGTTAGCAGTGGCTCATCTAACCAGCGCCCTGGCGGCTCGCTCCCCTGAGTGACGCCTGTCAGTGACACTTTATCAGCTGCCTACATGCCACCAACACCCCCACCGCCACCTGCTTCAGTCATGCCACCCCCCCCCCCCCACCACCCCCACCCTCCCTGTCTCTCTTTCTCTCTCACCTCTCTTTCTGTTCCTACTATGTACCATCTCCTGCCTTCCCTCCTAGGGTTGTCTCTCTCCTCTTTCTGCTCCTCGCATCTCCCTCCCTCCCTCTCTCTCTCTCTCTCTCTCCTGCCCTCTGTCTCTTTTTCTCTGTGTCAACAGCCGTTCTCCCTCTTCCTGTCTTTCTATTCCAACTGGGTCTCTTTAAAAAAAAAAAAAAAAATCTCCTCTCCCTCCCTCTCTCCCTCCCATATCCTCCTCTCCCCACCTTACTCCTTATCCTAGCTTTTCCTTCCTATTCCCCGTCTCCTGATTAGATAGCATTGGTGTTTGTGCGCCGGCTCCCAGTGGACAATCGCACTGTGAGGGTGGACGGGGAGGGGATGTGAGGGTTCCATTTTCTATTAGAACAAAACATGCCTGTGGGGCCAGCGGGCGTCAACTGGAAATGCAATCTGGGCCTTTCAGCTGACACCCAGGGTGGGGTGGAGGTGCGGTGTGGCGAACGGGGGCCGGGGGCCGGTGTTGTGCGGTGGGACTCCAGAGTGAATGTTATCGTTCTCCAGAGATCGCAGGCTACCTCCCCGGTCCCTCTCCCTCCTTCAGGCTTGGACACCTCAGGGAAAACGGGTCCCGGCGGTCTGCTATGAGCAGGGCTAATTCAAAACACAACGCCCTCTAGCCTTTCCCGTTCATCACAGTCACGCGTTCAAAAGTTTTCATCGATTGAGCAATACTATTTCTTGGAAAAACTCCCATTTATGAAGTTCACGAGTCGTCCTTCTTGGGTGTGTGTGATATAAAAAAATATGATTATGTTATCAAACAGGAGTGTCATTCTCCACAGCGCTACAGTATAGAAGATAAGTGAGTGGAAACGTGTCGGAAGAGGGAAGAGAAGGACAGACGAAGGGAACATATAGGTGGTTGGTCTAGGCAGGGCTGGTGTGAATGCAGATTGGGAGTTCCTGGACATGCATAATTCACCACAGGGGAGATAGGAGAGGAGGTGGGTAGGAAGAAAGGGAATAGAAGGGGAGGGGGGTGAGAGAGGGAGAGAGAGAGAGAGAGAGAGAGAGAGAAGGAAAGAGGGAGGAAGGAGAAAGAGGAAAATGAGCAGTGCGTCTCAGGCAGCGTCAGCGTCTACAGTGAGGAGGTAATTAGGGAGCTGTCACTTGTTCCTGTCAGGCACCACTCCCGCTGAAACATCGAACGTGTGTGTGTGTGTGTGTGTGTGTGTGTGTGCTTGCGTGCGCGTGCGCGTGTGTTAGGTTGTTCATGTGGGGGAGGGCTGAGCTTGTGTATCACCGTGTGTGTATGTTTGCGAATGCATGCGGGGGTGCATGTGTATATGAATTGTGTGTAAGAGTGGGGAGGGTGCGGTGCGAGTTGAATTCAAATGAGCGAAAAACACCAGAAGAAAAACAGAATAAAGAGACAGACTCACTGCAAGGGAATTGTAATAATGGTGGATAAATATGACTAGGAAGTATTCAGCTCAAAGTATTAGAGGATAGAAGATGGAAAGAAGCACAATATCACTCCAGGTATTTGGACAGGGATAAGGATGGAGAAAGATATGGATGGATTAAATTTGATAAGTGATATGATTGTGGTACCGAAGGATTCTTATAACACACACACACACACGCACACACACGCACACACACGCACACACACGCACACACACACACACACGCGCGCGCTCACACGCACACATGTGCCAAGTCAGGAGAAGACACCAGAGCAAGAGCCAAGTGATTTGTTGTGGTAAACATATTCATATGCATGCATTATTGACACGGGACTCACACATATGCACTCAGCAGCCAGTTCGTCTTCCGTCACCACTCTGCCTGCTGATTGTAATCTCAAGTCAAAATAACAATACAGCAATGTCTAAACAGTCTACTTGTCATATCAATATAGTCAATGAGCATATACTTGACAGGCCCTTAAGTAGAAAAGACAGAACATGCAGGCATAGGTACCTAAATACAGACGCATATGACACACAGTTGTACACACACACGGACATGAGGGTGCACACACAGAAGCACACAAACACACAGAGTCAGGGGATGTGATGCATGGGTATTTAAAGTTGTGAATGCCTTTATAATCTGCAGCCCCTCAGGAGATAGTAGCTCACCATATGAGTGAATCAGTGTGGGCCTGTCTGTAGAGTTTTCACTGTGACACCGGCACTCATACCACTCACTGGGTGTTCCAATTAAAACCCACCCCTGCCAGGAGAGCAACAGCTCCGCAACAATACTCAGCTCTCCCACACGCAAACACACATGCACACACACACACACATACTTATGCACCATGCATGTGCACACACACACACACACACACACACACACACACACACACACACACACACACACACGCTGCTGACAGACCACAAACATAGTCAGGCTGACGATGATGGATGGTGTGCATACCCTGGCTGGTGATATAGACTTTGGCTGAACAGCTCAGGCCTTCACCAGGGGTTTGTCCTCAGGCAGGTGGTGTGCTTCCACACAGGTGGTTTACCAGTGATGTGGTGGATAATTATCTCACAAGGAGATTTGCATGGTATATGAAAGGTTTAAATGACTTGAAATGCACTGGAATAATGGGCTGTAGCACCATTAAATTGTTAAACTCTAGTGCAACTGTTTGGTACTCGTCGCTGTTTTCTTTATGCTGATAAATATTGCTGACTATTACATGAAGTTACTGTAGCCCTGTGGCTATTAGTTTCATTCATTCATATACAGATATTAAAATGTTTGTGTTGGTAATACATAATAGTTCATGAAGTGTAAATATGTTAAAAATGTTGAATTATAAAATGTTAAACAGTCATGTTATATACAGTCACAAGTCAGAGATAAAAGAGTGGTGTTATCTTAAAAATCATTCATGGGTAACGTCAGCACAAGGAGACCTCGATTGTTGTGGGGTAGTGAAGCATCTTTTATTTTATTCTCCCATCTTTGTATGTCTGTAGAGCCAATCCTGTCCTCACCTTGCTCAGGTAGGAGGGACTTAGCGTCACCCACGTGCCGCAGCAAAGTTAGCGGTAGCAGAGCCTGCTTTTATCGGCGTCCGAGTTGGATAGCTGTAAACTGTAAAAGTAAAAACACTCCTAACTTCCAAGACTGACGGAGAGTCGTCCTGTGGTCGATGTGTGTGAACTCTGTGAAGATGCCAGAGGTAAATTCATGTGTTTTAATGTGCTCGGTGCTATTGTTTATTTGTAACGTGTATAAACGAGCCGAGTTGCTAATCGCCGCTAGCCTTTAGTTTAGCCTCCTCATAGGCCTTCACACTGTTTATTCTGCATTGTAGTTAGCAATTGCTAATTCGTGTGATACGTTATGTGGGGTTTTTCGCCATGAATAGGCCTGTAGCTTATTTACTAAGAGGAATTGTATGATTCAGGACCGGACATTTGCCATAAGAGGGAGAGAGTGAGGACCGGGAGAGCCCTGGACCGTGGAGAGAGACTGTAGCTGCTGTACTTGAGCGTGGTTTCTCCGCACCGTGTTGCTGCACGCTCCGTCCCCTTGCCGCTGAAACTGCACCTTGCCTTTACCCCTTTTCCCCCCATCTCCATCTCTGACTGTGAGGATTTGTGAGTACACTAACACATTGCACGTGCTTTTTTGTTTGTGCTGGTTAAAACCCAGTGAAGTGGCCATTCGTTTCTGGCCTCCACGCTCCCAAGCATCGAACGGGCCTGCAACGTTTTTATTTTCGTTTACATTTAATAGCCCTGTGTGAATGTGTGTGTGAGTGTGGGCTGTGGACATTTGAATTGACCTGGTCATTTTGATTTTACATTCTCTCAGTGGGTTTAACCGTGGTCATTTGTGTATCAAACCTTCCAGTGCATTATATGAGAGTTTTGAATACTGTTATACATGCATACTTAAAGGTCAACAGTGAACTGGTTAACTAATTTCTAAATCCAATTATTAACTGTGTAATAAATATTTCTGATTGTTTCAACTAAATCCTGTGTTGTAATTATAAGGGTAAAACTATTTGGATAAATATAAATTAGGTTAAAGTGAACTTTTATTATTTAAAGGGGAAGTACCAAATTTTGTGTTTACTTCTTAAAAGTTGTTGGAGGCACCGCCAAGTTATTTTATTTCACTATCACAGTTATCACAGGTAGCGCCATCTTTAGACGAACTCAGGCCCCGTCCCACTGTACTACAACACCCCAATTAGTCAATATTTCCTAGCTACATGGGACTGGGGTTACATAAATGGAGGCACCGCTGGGATTAGTTCACTGTATGGCCAACTAAATTTAAGTAGTCAAGATCAAACTCACATACAATAATGACTCACTCACCCAACCCCGAGCTACTAGCTGAGCTACTGAAATGGTGTGATGATGTAAAAGTAGATCCAGCCAATGCTTTGATACTGAGTAATGTACCTACAGAGGCAGTTGTAGCTGATATAACAGAGTCACTGGAAGCTGTACAAGCCCTCGGCCGAGTTCGCTATAAAGCTAAAATATCAGTCTCACAGCTACAGCAAGACATGATACTCTGTGAGTGCCAAAACCCAGTTGACCCTAAAACTGTTCCCCCTGAGATCTACCCCCTTAATGGTGGAACCCCATGGAAAGTGACCCTTCTCACACGTGCCACCGCCCAGCCTGATGACTTCACCCTGAAGTTGCTGAACTTGCTGCAACGTGAAGGTAAATCACTGAATGATCTCCAACCCTTATTTGAACAAAGTGCACCCACACAGTCAGACCCAACCTCCATCATTCGTGCTGTGGGAGAGTTGCTGGAAAAAACAATGCGACCCCCACTAGAAAACAATGCTTTCCGCAGGTTACGTGTTTTTTCAGGAGTGATGCCCACACCTGCAGGAGAGGAGACCCTTGAAAACTGGCTTGAGCAGGCACAGGTAATGCTGGATGAGTGTGACGGCTCTGTAAAAGAGAAAAAGAAAAGGATTGTTGAGAGTGTAAAAGGTCCAGCATTTGAGATAATCCAGGCTGTGCGATACAATGATGCAGATGCGCGTCCAGAAGATTATTTAGCAGCCTTGGAAAATGCATTTGGGATCACCAAGTCTGGTGAAGATTTTTATTTTGCGTTCAGATCCATGCAACAAAAGTCAGGTGAGAGGCTATCAGATTATCTAAGGAGATTAGAAAAGGCGTTGTCCAAAGCTGTTCAGAAAGGAGGCCTTCCTCCTACGTCCAGAGACCGTGCACGGGCCGAGCAGTTATTAAGAGGTGCAGCATCAGAATCAGACATCCTGCTACTCCAGTTGCGTCTTAAAGAGAGGTTGAGGAACCCTCCCTCTTTCATGGAGTTACTGAGCGAGATCAGAGTAGAGGAAGATCAGAAGGTTACTAGACGAAATCTCACCACAAGCGCGCACACAGTACGTGCAGCAGAGGACAGTACAGCCCATTCTGCTGAAGTAGATGTTCTTAAGAGCCAAGTAAAAGCTTTAGAAGCTAAAGTACAGCAGCTATCAGTCAAAGAGAAACCCTCAGTGTTACATGTTGATCCTGAAGTGCAGTCACTGAAGGAACAAGTGGCTAGTTTGCAGCTGTTAAATCAGCTCAGAGAGCAATCAGCCATGCAAGAGACCCCCAGAGAAAGGGACCCCCATAGGTTTAGAGCAAAACACCCCTTTAAACCTAGGAAAAGCAGTAACACTACCGATGGCCAGAGTGTATTTTGTTACCGCTGTGGAGAGGATGGCCACATCACCAAAAACTGCAGTGGCCCTGACAACCCCTCCAAAGTGATAAGCAAGCTAATCAGAAACAACCAAAAGCTCAGACAAAACCAAAAGTGTCCCCCAACCAATTCCCCTGGACAAACAGGACATGTAGGCCAACTCAACAGCAGTTCCCTAGGGCTCAGCACGCCAGCAGACATCCCTAAAGGTTTAGTAGGTGAATCTAGCATTGGGAAAGTCATAATTGAAGGACACACATGTGACGCTTTAATGGATGGTGGCTCTAACGTGTCAATTGTTTTTGAAGACTACTATAACAAGCATTTGTCCCATCTACCGCTTCACTCCATTTCAAGCCTGGAGCTATGGGGCCTAAGTCAGGCTAGTTACCCATATAAAGGCTACCTTGCAGCTGAGATACAGTTTCTCGAAGATGGTGATCAGTGTGAGCCTAAGGTGGTGCTTGTTTTAGTCTGCCCAGGAGGTAATGGCCCTGAAAAGCTGCCACTCATCGTTGGCACCAATGCCCGAGCATTCAGTCATGCCCCGCAGTCCAGTGAGGTTCATGGTGACCCCAAGCTAGCTCGAACCATGCGTGTAGCTACACAGCTACCTACCCAGTCCAAGTCACACCTCCCTCGTAGTGATCCCCTGGCTGTAGTTAAGTGGAGTGGACCTGGACCTCTTACTGTACCTCCTGGTAGTGAGCGTTCAGCTATTTGTAAAGTGTTATGTAATGAGAAAATCGAAGATAGCATCCTCGTGGTAGAGACTCCTTCCAACGGAGCACTTCCAGCTGGAGTGTTAATGCCCCCCTGCGTCTTACTCTCCGCAGAGATGGATTGCAACAGATTTTCAGTGTTGTTAAAAAACGAGTCTGCCAAACCAAAAGCCATTCCCAAAGGCACAGTGATCGCTTATGTGCACAAAGCAGAAGTTGTCACCCAGCTGCAGCAGGTAGAGACCCCCTCTAGCACACTTGACCCTGCTATCTTTAATTTTGGTGACTCTCCCATTCCAGAGAACTGGAGAAACCGACTGGCTCAAAAATTGGCTGATCGGCCTGAGGTTTTCTCTTTGTCCGAGTGGGATGTGGGTTTGGCGAAAGGAGTGGAGCATTGTATTAGGCTGAAAGACCCTAGCCCCTTTCGAGAGAGAGTCAGGCGTCTTGCTCCCGCAGAAATCGATGAGGTCCGCAAACATCTACAGGAGCTCCTTGCTGCAGGGATTATCAAAGAATCCCGCAGCCCGTACGCTTCTCCCATAGTGATAGCTAGGAAGAAGAATGGTAAGATAAGAATGTGCATTGATTATCGCACCCTTAATCTGAAGACCATACCTGACCAATACACCCTTCCTCGGATCGATGATGCTTTGGCCAGCCTCACGGGAAGCCGTTGGTTTTCTGTGCTTGATCTTCGCTCTGGCTATTATCAAATCGCAATGTCCGAGGAGGACAAGGAAAAAACAGCGTTCATCTGCCCGCTTGGGTTTTACCAGTTTGAGCGGATGCCCCAGGGCATCACCGGGGCCCCTGCCACGTTCCAGCGATTGATGGAAAAGGCAGTGGGAGATATGAACCTGCTTCAGTGTCTCGTTTACCTCGACGACCTCATCGTGTTTGGTCGCACCCTGGAAGAACACGAAGAACGTCTTCTGCGCGTACTTGACCGACTGGCAGAGGTCGGCTTAAAACTTTCACTGGACAAGTGCCAGTTTTGCCAGCCTGAAGTAAAGTACGTGGGGCATATAGTGTCTGCAGCCGGTATTGCAACCGACCCCGACAAAATCAAGGCTGTAGCCCAGTGGCAGCCACCTACCCACTTGAAGTCGCTGCAGTCATTTCTGGGGTTCTGCGGTTATTATCGCAAGTTCATCAAGAACTACTCAGCCATAGTTCGCCCTCTTACTGACTTAACGAAGGGATACCCTCCTGTAAGGAAGGGGAAGAAACCCACCAAATCCGATGTTAATGATTATTTTCGACCATCTGAGCCCTTTGGCGAGCGCTGGACCCCAGCCTGTGCTGATGCTTTTTGCCAAATCATCCAATGTCTTACCAGTGCTCCAGTGTTGGCTTTTGCCGATGCAACAAAGCCTTACATCCTACATGTGGATGCCAGCATGGACGGGCTTGGGGCGGTCCTCAATCAAGAATACCCTGAAGGGTTGCGACCTGTGGCATTTGCTAGCCGTAAGCTATGTCAAGCAGAGAAAAACTACCCTATCCACCAACTTGAATTTCTGGCTTTGAAGTGGGCCGTGGTGGATAAGTTCCACGATTACCTCTATGGTGCCAGATTCACGGTGAGAACCGACAACAACCCGCTCACCTATGTTCTCACCACGGCGAAGTTGAACGCTACTGGCCATAGGTGGTTGGCTAACTTAACTACCTACGACTTCGACATTAAGTATAAGCCTGGCAGAGAAAATGTGGATGCTGACTGGTTGTCCCGGAATGCCATGGAAGAGGACGATGGATGGAGACACATCCCTCAATCAGGTGTTAAGGCTCTCTGTCGCCCCTTTAGTGTCACTCAATCATCTAAACTGCCCAACCGTCTCATAGACCAATTGGGAGTTCCCCCAACTGCCATCCCCCCTGCTTATGCGTTATCCACTCAGCTCGGGGTGAGTTCTTTGGACCAGCTAAGCAACGAGGAGCTGCGCAAGGCGCAAGACGGAGACCCAGACATCGGTGTCGCCAAACAAGCTGTACAAAGTGGAGTCTGGGCCCCGACCTCCCAAAGCCACACTCCAGATGTTGCTTTGCTGCAACGAGAAAGCAGCAGGCTTCTGATAAAGTCAGGCCTGTTGTACAGGAAAACCACCCGACCGGTGGGCGGCCAGATTTTCCAACTAGTCCTCCCCAGTGAACACCGTCTTAGAGTGCTTAAGTCTGTTCATGATGATTCTGGCCATCTGGGAGTTGACCGCATCACTGACCTGGTGAAAGATCGATTTTATTGGCCCAAAATGGCCTCTGACATTTCCCAGTACATCAAAAACTGTGGCCGGTGTGTTGCTCGTAAAACGTTACCTCACAGGGCCGCACCTTTGAAACAGATAACCAGCAGTGGTCCCCTCGACTTGGTGTGTATAGACTTTCTGTCTATAGAGCCTGATTCAAAGGGTATGACCAACGTTCTTGTGGTAACAGACCACTTTACCCGATATGCACAGGCTTATGTGACAAAAGATCAAAGAGCAACCACCGTCGCCAAGGTGCTGGTCGAGAAATTTTTCGTGCATTATGGCCTGCCGTCCAGAATTCATTCTGACCAAGGGCGTGACTTTGAGAGCCGTCTCATCAAAGAGCTCTTGGGAATGTTAGGCATCAAAAAATCCAGAACGAGTCCATATCACCCCCAAGGTGACCCGCAGCCCGAGCGTTTCAATCGAACGCTCTTGTCTATGCTCGGTACTCTCCAACCCAGTCAAAAACAAAAATGGAGCCAGTATGTCAGTTCGCTCGTCCACGCCTACAACTGTACCCGTAACGATGCGACGGGTTACTCTCCATACTACTTGATGTTTGGGCGTGAGGCTCGTCTGCCCATTGATCTGTGTTTTGGAACTTCTCCCGATGGAGACAACTGTAGTGACTACTTACAGTATGTTGACAAGCTGAAAAGTGACCTGAAAAGGGCATATGAGTTAGCAGTGACAGTTGCTAATAAGTCACATGACAAAAACAAGAGGTACTATGACAACAGAGTGAGAGACCAAGTGTTGGAGAAAGGAGATCGCGTGCTCGTCCGAGCTTTGGGCTTGCCTGGAAAGCACAAGCTTGGCGACAAATGGCGTTCTGACCCTTACGTTGTTGTCGAAAAATTACCAGACTTACCTGTGTACAGAGTAAAACCTGAAAAGGGAAGAGGAATGGTCAAGACCCTGCATAGGGACCACCTTTTACCCATAGGGTATCTGGTCAGGTTTCCCTCAGATGTGGAGATGAAGCGTCTACCACAGAGGCCCGAGACGCGCTCGCATCAAAATAAACAGTCAATTGAAAATCCAAATCAGGAGGAACCCTCGGACGACGAGGAAGAACATTGGAACCTACCTGCTGACCGGAGGGAGGACATCTTACTGGCCCTTGATCTGCTGGCGGATCACCTGAGTGTAGATGTTCCCCTGGAAAATGCACTAACTCAGCATAACATTGTTGAAGAGGACATTGATGTGGATACTGAGGAGGATGTGGATGAAATCTTGGAAGGACAAGATACAGAGCAAATTCAGCAACTGCCAAAGGACACTGTGGTGCACACAGGTCCAGAAGGGGGAGAGCTCCCCTCTACTAGTCAGTCCCAAAGTAGTGCCGAGTCTGGTTGTAACCGTCCCGCCCGAAGACAAGTGAAACCCGTCGTGCGGTTAAGCTATGATAGACCTGGCCATTCCACCAATGAACCTATTGTAGTTGTACATAGAGGATTGAGAATCACTATTAAAAGAGACTCCCCAGTACTTTATCAAAGTTGGGATAATGTATGACAAAAACATATATTTATGACCCTAGTCTGTAGCATACATGCCAGACATTGATTTTGACATACCGGACGTGACAAATGTAAAACTAGTGTGATGAGGACATCAACACCCTTTAGAAAGGGGAGATTGTAGCCCTGTGGCTATTAGTTTCATTCATTCATATACAGATATTAAAATGTTTGTGTTGGTAATACATAATAGTTCATGAAGTGTAAATATGTTAAAAATGTTGAATTATAAAATGTTAAACAGTCATGTTATATACAGTCACAAGTCAGAGATAAAAGAGTGGTGTTATCTTAAAAATCATTCATGGGTAACGTCAGCACAAGGAGACCTCGATTGTTGTGGGGTAGTGAAGCATCTTTTATTTTATTCTCCCATCTTTGTATGTCTGTAGAGCCAATCCTGTCCTCACCTTGCTCAGGTAGGAGGGACTTAGCGTCACCCACGTGCCGCAGCAAAGTTAGCGGTAGCAGAGCCTGCTTTTATCGGCGTCCGAGTTGGATAGCTGTAAACTGTAAAAGTAAAAACACTCCTAACTTCCAAGACTGACGGAGAGTCGTCCTGTGGTCGATGTGTGTGAACTCTGTGAAGATGCCAGAGGTAAATTCATGTGTTTTAATGTGCTCGGTGCTATTGTTTATTTGTAACGTGTATAAACGAGCCGAGTTGCTAATCGCCGCTAGCCTTTAGTTTAGCCTCCTCATAGGCCTTCACACTGTTTATTCTGCATTGTAGTTAGCAATTGCTAATTCGTGTGATACGTTATGTGGGGTTTTTCGCCATGAATAGGCCTGTAGCTTATTTACTAAGAGGAATTGTATGATTCAGGACCGGACATTTGCCATAAGAGGGAGAGAGTGAGGACCGGGAGAGCCCTGGACCGTGGAGAGAGACTGTAGCTGCTGTACTTGAGCGTGGTTTCTCCGCACCGTGTTGCTGCACGCTCCGTCCCCTTGCCGCTGAAACTGCACCTTGCCTTTACCCCTTTTCCCCCCATCTCCATCTCTGACTGTGAGGATTTGTGAGTACACTAACACATTGCACGTGCTTTTTTGTTTGTGCTGGTTAAAACCCAGTGAAGTGGCCATTCGTTTCTGGCCTCCACGCTCCCAAGCATCGAACGGGCCTGCAACGTTTTTATTTTCGTTTACATTTAATAGCCCTGTGTGAATGTGTGTGTGAGTGTGGGCTGTGGACATTTGAATTGACCTGGTCATTTTGATTTTACATTCTCTCAGTGGGTTTAACCGTGGTCATTTGTGTATCAAACCTTCCAGTGCATTATATGAGAGTTTTGAATACTGTTATACATGCATACTTAAAGGTCAACAGTGAACTGGTTAACTAATTTCTAAATCCAATTATTAACTGTGTAATAAATATTTCTGATTGTTTCAACTAAATCCTGTGTTGTAATTATAAGGGTAAAACTATTTGGATAAATATAAATTAGGTTAAAGTGAACTTTTATTATTTAAAGGGGAAGTACCAAATTTTGTGTTTACTTCTTAAAAGTTGTTGGAGGCACCGCCAAGTTATTTTATTTCACTATCACAGTTATCACAGGTAGCGCCATCTTTAGACGAACTCAGGCCCCGTCCCACTGTACTACAACACCCCAATTAGTCAATATTTCCTAGCTACATGGGACTGGGGTTACATTACTAATTGGCAAGTTGGAAGACCACACAAGTTATCAGTTAGCAAGGTTGTCAGCACAGAGAAAACAAGTTGATGACAAAACAAAAACATGAATACATGCTCTTTCCATAGGGCACATTGAGGCGGGGATAATAACCACAACAACAATTTGTCTGAACTTTTATGCATTGGTTTTATGACTTGCCAATTCAGTGTAAACAAGGCATATTGTGCAGCAATGTCACAGAGTGAGATGTGCCATTTTCCCTGGGCTGGCCCATAAAAGACTCATTAGGGCACTTCAGACGTATTTGCACTGCAAGGGGCTGCCATTAAACACATCACAAGGCCTAATAAATGCATTATTTAAAAGCTGCGCTCCAATTACTAATTGATTAGAGTCGAGCGCCTCATCAATAACGCAGAAGCGGCCCCTTCAAATCAAAATACACATGATTTATACATGAAAGGCTTTAAAAGGGATAAGTTCTCTGCTAATCAGTCATAAATGTTTTAAACACCCAAATTTTTAGTCCTGATTTGAAAAAAAGTTGAGGGCCTGTCAGAATGTTGTCTGTGTGTGTGTGTGTGTGTGTGTGTGTGATGGGTGGGGGGTTGGCAGGGTTGGGGGTGGGGGGTGGGGGTGCACTACAGACAGAGAGACACATCTCTCCCACAGGGAATCAATATCAATGAGGCAGGAACGTAGCATTAACAAACCCTTCAGTCAAACAGTGTGGCAAATACGACAAGTTTATGAGAGGTAATACTCTTAAAATATCACTAGTTTAGAGACTTTTTAAAAACAAATAAGTGAAGAATTTGCTTTGCTCTCCTACTTCATTGAAACTGTCCCTAGGCAGAACAGTCTTGTCTTTGAACTTTGCACACAAATCTAATATTAATTATACAGACAGTTATTTAATTAAAATATATGTCTAAGCATGTCATTAACATGTCATAATTAAATAATAAATAATTAACCTACTCAAAAGTAACATCTAACAATGAAATATACTGTATATATATTCCAAGGTCATGGACAGTGCCAGACCAACTCAGTTAAAATACTATTATTAATATTTATACGTTACATACATGTCCTTCTGGTGGTTTTCTTTTGTTGAACAATACAGTATCTACAATAGCTACAATCCTACTTGATAGATAATGCTGGTGACAATCAAAGGTCTGTGGGAGGTCTAACTGTGTCTGCATGCACAAGGGAAGAGTGGCCAGCTACACAAAGAATGAAACAGAAAGGAGCTACCTAAGCAAACTATTAAAGCAGCATGAATAATACAATAAACAGATTTTTTATGCTTTGTCTTCCACAGAGGCATTCCAGTATATTCTTCCAGACATTTGAGCCCCTGTGCATATCACTCGTTCCACCGGTGATCATAGCATGGCAGCGCACCTGGAGGAAAGCAAGAGCGTGAGAGGAGCAGCATAATGAAAAACAAAGAAATAATCAAAGGCCCAAGCCCCAGATGAGCAGGAGGCCCTGAGGAGAGCCCAACAAAGAAGAGAAAAACCTCGCCCGCAAGACAGATATCAAACAACGTAAAGACACATTAACATTATTATGTCATCTATGCAATTCTTGCATGTATGCTACTTTTCCACCGCTGTATGGTCAACACTTGTACTGAATCATTTATAGCTGGCATTGATTTCAAATGTTATGATACCTCATCCAGTTAAATTATGCAGTGGACCATAACGTGCTTAGAAACGGCAGAGCCAGCTACCGGTCTTGTCAGTAGTGGACAGAGTTGCTCTTGTCAAGTGTTTATCTTCCACCAGTATCGATACGAGAGCTTGCCTCCAATGTGTTGAGCTCTCAGCATGCTAACAATATTCATTTCCTTTTGAAAAGAAGCAGTCCTTTTCTTCCTTTACCATTGTGTGACCACTGCATTCTCAAACAATAGCTCTTTAAAAAAAGAAAACTCACTGCACTAGCTACATATATGGCTACTAATGTTACCTATTGTGCAAATGAGGTTTCGCAACGCTAAAATATCCATAAGGCATTACCATGACACTATATTGACATAATCACATGACCTTGTGAGTGCTTATGCAATCGTTCTCAGTTCAAATACCAGTCAGCAACGTTTTCAATGCCAGATTGAATTAATCAAATTAATCGATTATTCTAAATTCTAATAAATTCTAAATGTTCTGATAAATACCATCATTAATAAAGGTATGAAAAAGGGCATGGATTCAGACTGCCAATGGTGCACTGTTCTCTCAGACCACATACCATTTTGAAAAGTTTGCTGTAGGGTATTTACAACCTAATGGTACAAGACCCTCATTGCACAGGACAAGACATTAAATCACACAGGACAGGACAGAAAATGACCCACCTTCTCTCCATGTTTAGCTGTGCACAGTTAGGAAAGTGCCTCCCCCACTAATCACTCCATTATTATTTCAATAAAGATTCTGTTGAGAGAGATTAATCATCCACACGAGTTCCACTGCTATGAGTGACTGATCCACAGACCAACCAGCATGGGCGTCGTAGCAGGGGTGGTATAGCCACAAGCTATCCAGTGTTTAACAAAGCATCCCAATAAAATAGGTTATGGCAGGCTTCCACTAGGCCATCCTGCTCATTGGGTTGACAGGCTGGAAGGAGGAAGAGGAGGGAGAGGATGAAGAGGAGACACTGGAGGATCTCGCCAGCAGACTGTGTACTTTAGTGGTCAGAGCATTCAGACGTGAATGTCTCTGTATCCACCAACCACCCTGAATACATAAGAACAGTCAAAGCTTTACATCAAGCTGCACCTGTCAGTCCTTGAGTGCACTCAGACCGAGACAGGTAAGACAGCTAAGTTCCTCGGGGTAGGTGTCATCACTGATCAAATAAACTGCTTATGAGCACTAGCACTGACTTTGTTGAATCATAAGGTAGCTATCTACTGTTGGAGCCCATGAGAAGGTTAGCTCCCCTTTGAAGCCATACAGTGGATAGTTATGAACTGTGCCAGTGAGGGAGAACACCACTTTTCCTGTTTACTGTCAGACTGATAATGATTGGATGGTGAGCATCGGCATCAACACTGATGATAATGACACTACGCTAATCAGCTATAATGGTCAGGATGTAGAAGAAGAAGAGGAAGGAGAAGATGAGGAAGATGGTGATGATGATGATGATGATGATGAAGGCGGGAGAAAGTATCTTTCCCCCGGAGATGCAGATGCAGGGGGGTCTCGGGGTAGTCTTACTGTGTGTGCGGTGCCACAGGGGGTTGTCACTTTTCGATGAAGAGACAGGTCCATGCCTACGATGGAATCTCCCAGCAGCCATCACGGCGCCCCCTGGAAGCTCATGCTAATCGCCGGCGCTGGCGTTGCCCCCCCCACTGTCAGCTCACTGAGCTGGCTCCACATCACCAGGGAGCTCCACTCACACACACACACACACACACACACAAACATACTGCCATACACTCCGACAGCATAGCGCAGCGCAGGGACACGCAAGAGGAGGAGAAGGATGGAGGATGATCCTGCGGAGTTAAGACGCACACGCTCACTAGCATAAATGATGCTGTGTGTGTGTGTGTGTGTAGTATGCATGCTTAACTGTATGCAGATGCATGTACACCCACACACATGCATGCACATTTCATGATGACACTAATGTGTGATAGTACTTTAAATATAGGCATATCGTTTATCTGCTAATGAGTAGAGGGAGATGAGCCTGTTGAATATGCTAATTTGCTGCCGTATTAGCCTTCAGAGGATAGCTTAAGTGTGAGCACGTGTGAAAGTGTGTCTGTGTGTGTGTGTGTGTGTGTGTGTATGTACATGTGTATTTACTTTAGGCCTTGCAGGTCTGTGAGTCTCGGGGCTTGGGGGTCTGCCCCTTGTCTTCCTCTGTCACGGGGGACAGCCGGCTCACTATCTGTTATCTACCTCTGCCTCTGTTTGCTTATTTAGGATGAGACGCAGGGCTTGTGGATGTGTCCAAGCGTCCCGGGATGTTTGTGTTGCTATGTTTATGTGTCTGCTGCAGAGTATATTTATCTATGAGTGTGCTAGATTTTGTCTACTAGACTGTTTGTGTAGTTTTTTAATGGGTTTATTTATGTATGAGCCCTAGCCCACATGCATGAGCTTTAATGTGAGCGTCTGGTCCTCCTCCCAACGAGTCTGGGTTTTTTGTGTTTCAGCATCATGTTGGTCATTTTGTTCCTGCGTGCATTTATTGAGCTGGAGCTGGAGCGAGTGACAGTTTAATGAATTGTAACTTGTCCTCAAATATATTAGCGCTACAATTATTTTTTGTTTGCTTCCTCATCAACTAAGGAAAATTACCTAGCTTTAGAACTGGTGAGGGCTTACTTCTACCAGCTTCAAAACATTTGTTTTTACATGGTTTGATAAGGACCCACTTCCCATCTTTGCAATATTGTTAATTCTTACATTAAATATTTGTTTTGCTGTTGTGACCAAACCATCGCTGTTCAAATAGAATGGTTTTCAAAAGCGTGAGGGGGCAAGAATGACTCAAGCGAGCTGACAATGTGAGTGGTAAGATGGTTAGCGAGTGTGCTACACTGTACACATCAACAGTTTTTTTGCAGAGGACCTTGTGTAGAGGCTGTCCCCCGGAGAATGAATTCTGTGGATGACATACTTGAGTGGTATAGTGTCCTTGTCTGGAGCATGGAGCCTATGGTGGTAGTTCATATGGATGAGAAGTGACAGGGGTCGGGAAGTGAGGAGGTGTCTGTCATATGCGGCTGTGCCTTTGACCTCATGTTCTCATAATAAGGGGTAAGGACTCTGCTTTGTCACTCCTAGGTCAGGTGACAGCATGGCAGCCTCAGCATGGGAAAAGCAGACAGCAGTGAATCTAAACAGCTATTTGGAGGCAGAGACACAAGGACACTCGACTTATACGGTGCGGTAAGTGTGCGCGGAACGAGAGAGAGAGCAAAACACGCATTTTGCAAGTTGCTTTCCTATAATCCTCTCACTCAAGACCCCAAAGCCATACTTCCCCTCCCTCCTCCCCCTCTCCTCTCTTCCTTTGCCACCCTTAAGTCCTCTTAATATTCCAATCAGCACGCATTAAAGCAAGGGCCGAGAAATGGAGAGATGCCAAGCAGCCAAAAGGAGCATTACTCATCAGGGTCATGCTCCACTGCGCAAAACACAATCCCTCATACATCATCATAACTGCCACCCAATGACAATTACAATTGAGATGGCAAGAACTAGGAGAGAGCTCTTTAATTTAACATCCAATTATTACAAGTTATCACCCCTTGATCAATGTAATATAACAGACAATCAATGTTGCATGTGACACAAGAGATGGGGGCCTGGACGAGGGGTGTGGGGGGGTTGTGTATCCTAAGATTGTAGGGTGAGGGGCAGTAGCAGTTCGTAAAAGTGGAGAGATTTACCTTTAGGATAAATAACTGGCCTGAGCCTCCTCTTATGAGTCACTACACACCCTCATTGTGTCACGTGAGAAGTGGAGATAGGGTGGAGGGTGAGGGTGGAACACTATAAATAGCTATTTGACATTATCACATTTACATATGCATAAATGCCGTGGGCTTACTAACCTGGAAGGTGCTAACACGATGAAAACAGTGGGACAAAGTGAGTGAGTGAAGCAAATGAATAGAGAATGGATTATGCAACAATAGTATGAAATATTGGCCTACAGTTAATTTTGTGGGGTTTTTTTGTATCTGTACGGCTACAGCATATGTAAACACTGTAATAAGCAGTTAAAGGTGTGACGACCCCGCCTCTTTTGACTGTGGGCTGGCTGCTTGTCTTTGTGTTTTGTGTTGCAGACGCCCAGTAGGTGTGGTCGGGTCGTCCATGGATTGGGAACACCTGGGCCCGGTGTTCCCAGTCCTATAAGAGTGCACCCCACTGGTTCCATGGTGGGAGAGAAAGGGGAAACTCTGCTCCTTACTCTCCGCCAGTTATTGGTGGGCACTTGATCATAAGACAGTAGCTTGTGATGGCTTTCCATATGATATGTCTGCCTGCCATTTCGAGGAGGGGGAGAGCATGCACATCTCCTGTAGATCAATGCTGAACAGGCTTGCAATAGCATCCCAACAACCAATGCTATTGATTATTTAGTGGCACAACAATAAAGCAATATGACCTGTAGTATCTCTGTTGCGTTACTGTGGGAGATTAAGTCATAAAACAGCAGCCTGTGCCAATAACCTGCACTGTTTAACAGGTTGATATATTCAATGGAGAGATACATTATTTCCCTGTTTCTAATAGGACTTGACACAGCCTTGTATAGGTCCTCTGGATTAGACAGAAGGGTTGACATATTATAGAAGGATCATCATTACCCTAACTAGTGTTACTAATGAGGCAAATCAAGAGGATAAGAGTGATGATGAAGATGATTCTTAGGATGGCAATAATGTTAGAGATGAAGAGGAAATGTAGGATGGGGTTTTACTGTTTCAAAGAAATGGGCCAACAGCCAAAACCCACCAAAGTTTATCCTCTTGCTTTAATTGGAGGATGCCAGTTCCCATAAGCCTCTTTGATAAAGGAACATAAACTAAAACAAACATACTTGACTCACTGTGGCAAAGCATGGCAAAGCAGAGTAAAATCCATTTAGTAATTAAGTAAATCTGCATATCAGCATTAGGCACTATTAGCATAGTGTATTAATATTGAATATAGAAAATCACCTCTTCTTTTCAGAGTGATCAGAGGTTGGAGTCAAAGTGGGATAATCAAAATAGGCCTTAAAGCCTTTAAACCCTAATTCAAATATATATGCTAATTAATCTGGATTAATATGTAATTTATGTAAATTATGCATCTCCATTTAGGATTGTGTCTATTGTTTTCTCTTACTGAACGCAGGCAGCAGGATCATTGGCTGCACTGAGGTGGTAAGTTGTTAGGCTGAGGAAGCTCGTCTCCTGTTCTGTCTGGGTGGAACACAAAATGACCACTCACACCTGGCAGTTTCATCAAATTTTCACTTCTTCTTCCAGTCCTCTTCCCATCCATGAGTTCCTTTTCATCTTTTAGTCCCTGTTCTTTTTCACCTCTAATTTTCTCTCTCTTTTCCTCTTTCTTCCTTTTCTTTCACTATGATTGTATCTCCCTCACAACTCCACTCACTCAGCCCAGTGGCAGATTCCTTCAGCATTTCAATTGGGTGCTAAAAATAACCATCTTTTCTTTTATTCACACTGGCTTTGTTATAATGCAGCCACTCTGTGCGGGCAGACTAGAGGTCAATCCATTATCTCACCACTACCCATACAAGCTGCCGTCTGACTCCTTAGCTCCAAACACAGAGACAAACCTCACCTCCTTCCTTCAGGTATACAATCTTTAGACAGCTTTACTATTTCCATCCTTCCTTCAATCCCAAAAAATCAAAATGGCTTTTTTACAAAGAAAAAAACAAAAATGTGGAAGTGTCATTCAGGACAACCATTTATTAGCATTGTGTTATATAAAGCAGCACAAGCTGGAATATGCAGAATTGCATATTTTGCATTTACTGGAGAAAAAATAAGATTACTTTGGTTGTCCAGGTTGCAAGTCCAGTGGCTCAATCAATCTTAAGTACCATATTAATCACTTGTTTTCTGTTCACGTAACTACAATGCACATTATGCATACAGTATATATTGAAAATTAGCTAAACCATTTATATTCACTGTAGAGTAGATACATATTATTCATGTTTTGACATGGTCGCATTAAGTTGGATAGGCATTTCTTTATTGCTGCATGCCACTGCTGCCTATGCTTTCATTTCCATACGGCTGTGGCACTTTATTCTATATTGCCAATAATGTGATTCTTCCTCTAAAAAGATGAAAGATCAATATCCACTCAGGCCTGTGAGTTAAGGGGAAAAGCAAGAAAAATAAGACTATCTACTTCATCCCTATTGATATATGTCACAGTCAGATGGTGTAGATGATAATGAAATTGTTGAAAATGTACAATTTATGTGTCAATGAGTTAGCTTCTATGAGGTTTTCACCACACTCCCCACAGGCCATTGTCAAACCAAAACCATTAGCACGTTCTGTGGGTAACATTAACCTTTCTACATGGGCTTACCAATATCTCATCACAGCCAAAGTCTCGCTGCCCCACGCTTTTAAATACTGCTCGTTTATGAGATTGGCCGTCTCTGAGGCCTTTAAAACATATATATGCATTAGAAAAATGATCATTGACAAAGTCCATCATCTGCTGCGTTTTCTGACAATTTCTTTGAGTTACAACCGTTCGTCTGCCTTGCCTGCCTGTCTCTAGGGGCCTGCAGGGGTCTGGGTGCTCTCTGCTCCAGCAAAAGACACAAGGCTTTTCCAGAGCCATCAGTGAGGCCTCATTGTCTCTGAGAATATGTCTCGTTTTATGTTTGGGTCAGGAGCTCAGGGGACAAGATGGCCACTCACTCAGTGGAAGAGTCTGGATAAACTAACGGCCTATGAGCATGTGGCTGCCACCTTTTTGTGTACATTACAATTAGTTTGACAAGGTGAAGCGAAGATGTTATAATCCAAACCAATTTTCAACTGTAGCTTTGCAAATAAGAATAAATGAGCTTGATTGTTTCAGAATATTTCCATGCTAAATATGGCAGTTAACGTTCACAGCAGCAAGTTAAACAGCACTCAGTGTTCTGCAATTAATTAAAATGGGTTTTAAATAGTAAGTGACCACTTTGGTACCGCACTGTGAATCCATGCTTACGTGGGAGTTGCTTACAATCTAGTAAAAACATTCTGTATTATCAGCGGTACCATGTGTGCGTGTATGTGTATGTGTGTGTGTGTGTGTGTGTGTGCGTGCGTCTGTGTGTGTGTCAGCGCCTGCCTCCGTGTGTACTTGTGTGTATATGTCAGGAGGTTGATTGTTGTGGTGGTGGTGATTGTGGCTGCAGGGCTCCTAATGAAGGTGTGCGTAATAAAATCAGTGCACTGGGGTCCTCGTCTCTGCCCCGCCTCCCTCAAACTCCATCTGATTGAAAATGGAACAGCTGTGATGATTTAATTTACATGTTAATAACCAACGGGCCTCCAGAAAATCGTCCAATAAACGCCTTTTTATTACCGCCTGTATCTCCTCCGACGCAGGGGAATGAGCAAGACAGCGAGAGAGAGAGAGAGAGAGAGAGAGAGAGAGAGAGAGTGTGTGGGGGGAGCGAAAGAGAGGTGTAGAGGGGGAGAAAAGGCGACTGTAATTAATTGTTTTAAGCGATTCTATTAAAACAAAAATTATCTGGTGGAGATGTGTGTGGAATGAACATGGACTGGTTGGCAGCCACTAGCATGTGTGGGTGAGGGCATGTGTGTGGGTGGGGAGTGGGGGGTGGGGAGGGGTGAGGGGGCTGTTTCTTTTCTGCTCCAGCTAATATGTGAATTATTCTATTCTAAACAGATTTTCATGAGCTCAATTTCAGTCTGGATTTTCATGATATCCTGCCAGTCTGATTTCATCTTGTTGCCATGGCTGAGACAGCATTAACTTGTCAGCTTGGAGGGAATATACTGTAGGCTTATTCATATGTGTGTGTGTGTGTGTGTGTATACTATACATTTAGATACTGTATGTGCTGGCAGTTGCTCACAGCAGGAGGTGTATTTGTATGACATTTGGTATGCTGCTACCGCTAAGCTAAGGTTGGAATGGTCCATCAACAGTCCGCCATTCCTGCCAAAACTTAACTGCAGTCCTCTAAGCTATTAGTATCACCAACCCCATCCTTATCATCATCGTCATCATCGTCATCATCGCCATCATCGTCATCATCGTCATCATCCTCACTGTCATCATCACCATCATCACTATCCCTACTACCATTTTCATGGGAGAACTAAAAGCATATCACACTCTACTTAAACAAGCTAAGTCCATTAAATGAGATGTTAATACCATCCGGTGGATGCCATACTGCTTTTTATGGATCAGGAATGCCTGCTGGAAGCATATTCTTGACCAACAGACTGATGACAAGTCCTCTGTGGCGCTTGACTGGTAGCTAAATAATCCGCTGTCATTAACTTTTATTGGCCTCCTGGGCATAGCTGTTACATCACCGGGGCTAAAGTGCTAATAGAATTTCGGGATTTGCTGAAGTTTTGCCTGTTTATTGTCCTTCATGATTTAAACCACCGCCCCTCCCCTCTCCTCATTCCACCTTTCTCTCTAAAACCACCCAGGGAACTAAGAATTCCTTCCCGACCATGGAGAATAGAGAAAGAGAAATAAGGGTTGAACCGGGGCTCCCTGCGCTCATCTTTCCCACCCCTTTTCATTCTCTCCATCTTTTCTCCTCCACCTCCTCCCCCTGCCTCCCTCCTTCCCTCCCCCCTGTCCCGGTCCTCAGAGAGGTGGCCCTGCCACAGTGGCCATTCATGTCATTGTCAGTGAAGCCACATGGTCGCGTCTCCCTGCTTCTCATGGGACATGGGGGGCCACAGAGACAGGGCCCTCGCTGGGTGGGAACAGTAATTAAAGAATAGAAGCAAAAAATAGAAAGAGGGAAGAACAAAAGGCAAATGAACAAAAGGAATAACAGATTAGGCTGGGAGGGAAAGAGGAGTGGTCTTGAGGTCCATGGAAATCATTAGGGAATATTCCCTTTGCAGGCAGAGTACAGTACTGCACAACAGCTCTGTGGTGGGATCTATTAATGTTCCAAATACCTCCAAGCCCTTCTACTGCCAGTTAGAGTGCTGCAGGGTAAGGTATGTATGGGAAAGGTTTGCATCGCCGTGTTTGGTTGTGTCGTAGAGAAACCTTGAGTTTCGTCCCATTGTTGTTGAAATGAGCATCCTTGTCACCTCTTTGATCACTGGATGTTCATGTTATTGACTTGGCTTACTGCTGGTGTGTGACATTAGAGAACACAGGTTGGCTCGGGTCCTCCCAGCCCTCTGAGATTTGACACAGTTAGAGCAGTAATGCATTTGGTGCCCTAAGGCCTCGTCATGCCAAGGAGGCACGCCAACCCACAAACAACACCTTAAGCTGTTTACCTTTCAATCCTTAAAGCAAACAGATCTGACTGTGACATTGCAGAGAGGGAGGGAAACGGAACCAAATTTATGCAAATAGCATATTGTCTAGTGGGCTTTAAAAAAAAAAAAAAAGTTCCCCTGCTATGTTGTGTTCGCAGCTGGGACTGCCAGGGGGAGAGGGATACAGACAGAGATAGTGAGGGAGAAAGACGCAGCGATAGCGAGGAAAGAGGGCGGTAAACACAGAGATCATGCCTACGTGTCACACATTCCAATGCGGATCGGCGAAAACTTCTGGGGTGGTTCCCGTGAAGCGCTAACTTTAGAGAGGTAAAAGGTCACTGTATCTGGACAATGACGCCAGCTCAGCGTCTATTGACGGGGAGGGGCCAGGGGCATTGTGGGAAGGGCACAGAGTGGCTCTTACTGCCAGTCATGGTTGTGTAGTATTTGCATGGGCTGCCAATCACCTCAGAAAGGAATGCACTCGGGTCAGAGGGGTCAGGCAGGCGGAGTTGGACCGAGAGTGAACACAACAAGCCCTGACGCATCAGGGATGATGGGCTGGAGCGTGTGTGTGTGTGTGTGTGTGTGTGTGTGTGTGTGCGTGTGTGTGTGTGTGTGTGTGGGCGTGTGTGAGTTTGAGCGTGCATGCAGACACATGCGCTTATGTGTGAACACAGACAGCAGACTGTTTGCTCCTCAGCTACCTTAAGTCTGGCAACCATTTCAAAGTTTGTGTGACAATTCCAGCAGGGCCTGTAGCTCGCCCTAACCAGCCTCACCCCCTCGCTCTGTCCGTGAGCAGTTCTGTGAAATGGAAGGAGGAAGAAAGCAAATTGTTTGTGCCGTGGGCCCTGACAGGAGGCAACAGCACCCCAGTATTAGCTAAGGATAAAAGTAATGGGATTTGTAGTGGTGAGGCAGCGTGTGTCGCAAGGTGCTGTTGATGGGAGATAGGGGTGAATCGCCGCCTTTAAAAGCTGATAAGTATCTATGTGAGAGAGGGGACAGAGAGCAGGGCAGCCAGCAACAGAGCCGGGCTCAGATAAATACCTTTTCCTCTGACTCCTCGCTGTGTCTATATCACTTGTTATCCATGTATTAGGATTTTGGCTCGCATCAACGATCAAATTACATTCGATTAAATTGCCTCTTACCCGTGTACTATGAAGACATCTTTAGTCAATCGTGCATTTACAAATAAAAAGAAAATGACTATGCCAATATTAAAAACTACTGGGTTTTTCTAGAATTACACACAATAAAAAGCAAATGCATGAATTTTGCCATTAATGCATAATTCTGTAAAAGTTTTGAATTTCATTAATCTGAGAACAATGCATGAAGTATACCCTCAAAATACTGCAACTCATAATGCGCACACACACACACACACACACACACACACACATGCTTAGCATCATTTGGTGTTTGATATTGCGTTATAAGTAGTATCTTCTATTTCTATGCTTTAGTTTCATGCTGCCTTTAAAGTGTAAACCAATTTAATTACCACATAAACAACATAGCAGCTTCGAAATATCAGTGAAATAGTGAAACTGTCAATTTGTACACCGCTCTGACTCTGACTGTAGTGAGGGTGTTTGATTTCTTTTTTACACAGTAACACTTCATCCCAGTAAAGCCCTTAATAACACTGCTCTGCTACACGACTACATGAGCGTAACTGAATACTCTGGAAGCCCAAAGGTGCATGTGAGCCACAGAGAGGAGGTGCGGAGGCACGGTCGGGCCAGGCGGTCGGTGCTACAGTGTGAGTCGTGCAGCGGGCCCTCTGACCACTGCTGTGGAAGTGGGTCAGTGTTGGCAGCCAGGCCTTCGGAGCTCAACACACTAACCGTTCCAGCTGCTGATCTCTTGCTGCACAGAGCTAGAGCTGAACAGCAGGTGGAGGCATGGCCTGTGTTCGCTGCTATTACTACTGTTACCCAATCTGCGGAAGCCAAATACGTGTTAGGTCAGGTGGATGTATGTTTTTTTTTTTCTTAACCAAATTCAGGTCTTAACTAAAGTAAGGCTGAACCCTCAGGGCACGATTTCTCGCCTTAATTTTAATGTGAATGAATGTGCTATAATCTATAATCTATATTCCCACCAGCACTGTAACAATGAAATTGTTATGTACTGTTATATGATTCTTATATGTCATGCATTTTTTGTTGAAAGTATGAACGTAAAGTGATAGTATGAAGTGAAACTTTTAAATGAATTCCAATTCATTGACACAAGGTTGGTTTGTGAAATAAGAATGAATATGTTTTATGAGCTATTTTGTTTTCTTTTCTGAATCGAGGTGCGTCTCTGTGCTCTGGAATAGCAGCAAAAACGATGAACATTCAATGTAAATAAATGCTACAATTACTTTAATAATATTAGATGAACCTTTGCACAAGTTTAATCAAACATCTTCATTTCTCATGCTTATTTTCTCGGGACACCATTGGAGTGTGTCCCCTAAGAACCTATCTTGCTACTGCACTGCTTTTCCGTCAGCCACAACCGAGGAACTTTGGTTCTCTCTGATACAAATTGTCATCCTTTTTAAATTAAACCTACAAAAGAAGCCTGAACACATGTGCTTGAAAAATATACAGACATGTTATCCTTTGCATTCAAAAATACACACGCTATCACTGAATGTTTGGAAAGAGAGGTGAGGGGAGGAAAAAAAAAGGGAAAGGAGCAGACTTTCTCGTATTGACTCAGCGGGCGCTACGCCACGCAATTAGTCCAAACTACGAAGAGAGCGAGAGGCGGGGGAGAGTGAGATAACCCAAAAAATAAAAAGCTGTCTGTGGAAAATTTGGAGCGCTTCCCAAAATACACAAACTTTCCCGACGAGCACATTTCTTAGGTATGCTGTAATCTCATATGGCTGGCCTTTTCTGAGCCCCTCCGTGAGACTTCTCTCTCCTCTCCGCTTGGCTTTCCAAGCTCCCCAGCCCCCAGACCTCACCAGTCTACTTCACAGTCTGGCCTAGTCTCAGGCCCCCAGCCCCTGCCTCCACAAAATCCCCTTCCAAAACCCACTGTCCACACATGGCAACCATTAGGCAACTCTCTTAAAGAGCAACATTATACCACCAATTGCAGCCTTGCATGAAATTTTGATCACTTAAACCCATCTTAAAGAGGCAGCAGCCACTTTCTGCTCCACAACCTCCTTTTCTCTCTCTCCATGAATGGTAATGCACTTACCTCTCAATGGCACCCGTATCCCCCCCTCATTGCACCAGCCCAACAAAGCCAAATGAGGCTTGTAGCCACTTATGAGAAGCAGCACCATTAAGGGACACTCTTTAAATAAACCTAGAGAGGAAAAAAAGTAGAATGCTTTGTGATTCTGTATCGGTTAGTTAAAGGGTATTTTCTGCTGCATTTATTGCCCTTGCAATGAAATGCAAACAGTGTTGGAAAATGTACAGCTGGAAGAAAAACTTGCTGAAAAGGAGAGGACTTTTTTTTCTTGCCAAATTCTTCCTCTAAAAGATTAATCACTGCTTGCAGAACTGTGTATAACTACGGTATCTCTCATTAGTTATATTCTCTGGAAAGAGCAGCAAGCAGCTAAGTGAATAGCGATAGAATATGGGGTAGGGCTGAAGCGAGACTATAGAGGGAGGTGGAGAGAGAAGGGCAAGAGCCAAAAACCCTGCTGAGCTCTCTCGTAAACAATGATTAAGGCACCTCAAGCGGTGGCATGCCCACTCTTTGCCACTCACCTCACACCACTGGCTAATTAGCCGGGGCTTTGCTTTTACTGCCGGCTTTAGTGTCATAAAATTAACACATTTTGCAAAACAGCAGAACCCAGCGCGCACTGTGGTGAGGGTTTTAACAAGCCTCTCCTGGGTGGACTGTTTCTCTCATGTAGAGGAAAGAGCAGGGTCTCTACAGGCCTGCAATTGCCATTCACAGGAGCGGGAGGGAGGGAGAGAGAGAGAGCGAGAGAGAGAGAGAGAGAGAAAGAGAGAGAGCAAGAGAGAGAAGGCATGAGGAGAAAGAGAAAGAGAAGGGGAAATGAAGAGATGCAAGGCAAAGGAAAGGAAAGGAAAGGAAAGGAAAGGAAAGGAAAGGAAAGGGAAAGGGACTGGGTAAAGAGGGGGATTAGGGCTCCATGTGGAGCCGTTTATCCTGAGGAGCACAGGGAGGAGAGATAAAGCTCCAGAGGGCCCCACACGGCCCCTCAGACAGACCCTGTGCCAGGGGAACAGCTTACCCTGCCTTGTGCCCAGCAGATGAATAGGATTTAAGCAAAAGTAGATTTTGCTGAACTCTTCCCCTTTCATTCATCCTCCGTCTAGAAGAACTTTCCCCATTCTGAGGGGCAGCCACGGCGGAGACAATGCTGTGTTGTAGATGAGCCGGGATAGAGAGGAAGACACGGCCAGTTGGTTTGGTGTTGGGAGAGTTCAGCTGGCATGGGCGACAGGATTAGGAAACACATAATGGAGTGAAGAAAACCGATTCCTAATGAAACATTCCAGGATTCCAGCAGTAATGTGAATCAAATTATTCTTATTTTTTAATCTGGACATACTTCGTCTTAGTGGTAGAGTCTGGAAACAATAATTTTACAAACACATCTTCTTCTTTTTTTTCAAATCCATCCAAGTCCAATTACCACACAAAACAAGCCTGAGGGAAACATGGGTTGTACAAAAAGAACATCTTAACATATTTACATATCATGGGTCTTTGAAATACAATAAACATAGTAATTGTAAGAGGGGCATTCAAATAAACAGTGACATTTAATCACCGCATATCTACATTACACTACAGCAAAATTGGCATTGAGCTTATCCTGCTTTAACCTGTTTGCAGAAGATTGCAGCACACAAAACAGCTCTCAGTTTTAAATCAGATATTCAGCCGCTACTAGGCCTGTTCGATTTTCCCCACTAATTTTTTTCTTTTTTTTTTTCTTGTGTGGCTGCATATTAAGAGGCACAACGTCGTTTGGAATGCTGGTTTCTATTTTTGAAATGTTCTGAAACGATGTTTGCATACATTTGCATAGCCAAGTGCAAATTGAGCCATGAATATGCAAATGCAGAGCTGATGTCTGTGGCAGCCTCCGCTCTGCCAGGTTTATAGAAGAATTCGTTTACACACACACACACACACATACATGCACGCACACACACACACGCATGCACATACACACGCACACGCACCACACCACACACACACACGTGCGCGCACACACATTTACACATGCAGATTCTCTCTCACCCTTTCCATCTATGCATGCTCAGGGAGGACTACTTGTTTAAAACATGATTCTAAAAATCATTCATTTGCAGCTTGTATTGCCTTATTAAGTTGGTATTTTCTGGGTGCTGTTTTTCTGTTGATGTGCTAGCCTGTATGCTTTTCCATTGCCTCATTAAGGCGTGAGATGGACTGCATACTCGCATAAAGGTCCTCTAGCTGACACTGAGACCAGACGCCAGCTCATGCTCAGTGCAGCCGGCCCCTCAAAATAAAATCTGACTTAATTTGTTTACTGTATCTGTGGACTCTCACTCTACTACCCTTTAGCCTCCCTCCCTCCCTCTCTCTCTCTCTCTCTCTCTCTCTCTCTCTCTCTCTCTCTCCCTCCCTCTCTCTCTTTCTCTCTCTCTCTCTCCCCCCCTCTCTGCCTTTCTCCTTCTTTTAACCTCAGAGCCATTGGAGGCATTTGACATGAGAGTTTTAAATAGTGCTGCTGTGAGGACAAAGTCGGTTTCATGCGCTGAGGTTGTAGTGCTTGTTGTTGGTGCTGGTGGTAATGGTGGAGGAAAGGGAATAATACTGGAGACACATTGTGTAAGTCATCTTAGCCCTGCAGGTCCTGTACTGGCTCACCCAGACCTGGCTCCTCTACCTTACATGCTGGCAGAGGCAGTCCGCCTTTTGGCTTTTCCAAAGGGTGACGTGTTGTCATTCATCCTCATGTCACACATAGGAAAGTTAGGAGGCAACATTTTCTCGCATCATAATGGTATACAATGAGATCTATATGTCTAATCCTAAAATGAGCTTCGGAGGCCATCAGTGATTAGGCTAATAACGATTTCTTCCAATTTGGAGGCAAAATATTTTCAAACGCTTGCAGTAAGTCTGTAAGTATGTGTAAGCCTAATGAATCATTTCTTCCCTGCTGAGGTGGATTTTCAATAGCCCTCTGATTAGAGGTGGTCCAACATTTGTAATCCTCCATCCAGCCCTTAATGGCTTAAGTTGCAGTCGCTAGCTGATTGGCACCGTGTCCATGCAAAGCGTTATTGGATAAGGGGCAAAACAACAGTTTAATTAGGGAGAAAGAAAAAAAAAACAAATCTTGCATTTAAGTTTTCAATTAACCCAATTAAGGGCAAAATGGATGAACAGCCAGAGACACAATGGGAGCCGTGTTGCTGGCAACGCTCGCCTTCACTGGTGCACTTAGGGTTCTGAAACATCTCAGAGGTTTTTCTTATGATTCCGTGCCTCCATTTCAGATCTCAGTGGGGATCCCAAACAAAGCCGACGAAATCTGCACATGTACTCCAGAGAAATTATGCTAATGAAGGGAAAACAAAAAAAGAACCTTATCATGACGCTCCATTCCCCTGAGCCCCAGATTAAAAACTCATTCATTTGTTAAATATTTGACACATCTATGCTTGAGCCTTGAGCTTAGGGATTTGCGGAGTACTTCATATCAACTTGTGTGGGAGAAATGCCCCCCTCTGATACTGGCACAGACGACCTGGCACATTCACAGAAGGCCAGGAAATATGTGTATGTGCATATGAACACAGGATGCATGCCACTGTAATGTGTTCTGAGCTGGCTGGATATGTAGACAATTCTTTGTTCATATTGTACCTGCCTGTATTAGATTTTTTGTGAATAAATGTAAGCAGTCCAAAAAAAATAATTAATCACATGACTCACCATAAAGCCCCTTTCTTTGCCTCTTGTCTTGTTGGTGAACAGGTAAACACTGTCTTGCCATATTGACATGACATATTGTGCGATGCACAGTACCAACAGGTGTCGGCCTACCACTATCTGCTGCAGTATTACACTGTCGCATTCCTTCATACTGGGCTGCGTCTGAGTGCTGCAACTAGAGGCGAGCCCCTTGAATATTTAAAAGATGTTAGTTGCTTGCAACTCAGGTTAGCACATGAACTAGACACAAAACTGTGCACCCGTGAAGGAGGGATGGGGGAAACAAGGGAGAAGTAATGCAGCAGGGCACAAAGCCATTACGCCTACCCCGAAAATAATCCACAGGGGACAAAGCAGCTTTACGGCTTCATTCCTGGATAAGAATAAAAGGAGGGGTTAGGATTTTGCGGGGGGAATCAGGGACGGGGAGGGGGAGGTGGGGAGGAGGGGGGGTGGCATAATTAGATGATCACAAACTGTACCAGCGGCTCAGTTTTCACTCTGTGGTCCAAATTACAAACCGTCATATTTTTAAAGTCATGCTGACATTCTTTCGTCCCCAGCAGCTGCCAAGAACAACCGAGGCCGGGCTTGTCTTGGCGTCTGATCAAAAAGAAGGACCCAGCTCCAGTCACACAGCAACTGAAAACATTTACACAGCTGGGACCCTCGAACCCTGAGGCCGCCCTGCCCTACTGCAAGGACCTGCGCCGGGGCAAGGAGGGAGAGTGTGTGGTGGGGGGGGGGGGGACGGGGGGGGGACGGGGGACCAGGTGCTTCTGGGGAATGCAGGAGGTCCAAGGGTGGAGCAAAGGATAATGACCACTATGAGCTCACTGTTACTCACCCGCTGCTCTCCTTGTCCCAAAAGTCATGTTTACCTCTGTCCTCGTTTTGCAGAAAATACACTCGCATACACACACACACACACACACAGGGTGTACACAGACACATGCATGCACGCACACATTCACACACATGCACACACACACAAACATATACACTTATAGTTCTATGAACCAGGTAAAAGGCAGGTGACGATGGTAATGCTCTATATCGCCTTTATATCCGTGTTTATGAGTGTGTGTGTGTGTGTGTGTGTGTGTGCATTACGGGTGGTGCTTCTGTTTGGAAAGCTGTGTTTGTGTATTTATGTTTATGCTGAGATGAGAGTAGTTTTCTCCGTTGGTCATGAATAAGAAAAAAAAGAAGGTTTGCACTGTACTGAATACATCCATAAACTGAACGTACACACCAGATAGGCTACAGTTTTTTATGCATACAGTCAAGATTATACTAGACTGCATTTGCATTCATGCCATTTATAGAGAATTTCGCAGAATGTTTTTCTGCATATTGGGAAACCATCAGTATGAAATATAATATTATTTTACTCTGGCACCGCTCCCTGGTCAACAGTTCAAGACAGAAGATACATACACCTGTTATGATCAGTACTGAAAAACATGGGAATAAAGAGAAAAAGTCCCAGCGAAGCAAAATTTTACCCTCCTGTTCTTGTTTTTATGGAAATTGTGGGAATTTGATTGCTTCAGCATATGAGCATATGAGCACATACTTACTGGGCATGCAGGGGGATATCAACAAAACCGCTCCATCCCATGATACTGTGGGCAGGGGATGAGGTTGTATATAAACATATACAGTCATACACAGTCAAATCTGCTGCCGATAGATAGATAGATAGATAGATAGATAGATTTCATGAAGACGTCAGATTTCACACAGAAGTACATTATGTCCATATGAGAAACGGCCTGTTTCTTCCTCTTGGAAGCAGCCCTCATTTTCCCACTCAGTACCAAAAGGGGAAGGGGAAGGGAAAGGGGAAGGGGGGATCGGGTTGAGGTCTAGGTTTAAACAATTCAAGTTTTGAATCCAATCCAGGTGAGTGGGAGGCGGGTGAGGGTAGACGTCTGTATGAGAAACGTATGGAGAAGAGAGGTACTGTTTAAGTGATGGTGGTGGTGGGGGAGAGGGGAGGGGAGGGGAGGGGAGGGGGTGGGGGGGGGGGGGGGAGAGGGGGGATGGCAATGAATCCAAGGTTGTGTTGACCCCTCATGACCTCATCTCAGTAACTCTGAAACCCCAGAGGAACAATGACATCACTCCCTCATTCCAAGACAGAGAATCAAAGCACTGCAGAGCTGGACCATCACGCTACACACACACACACACACACACAGAGACACACGCACACACACACACACACACACACACACACACACACACACACACACACACACACCAAACTATTAAACCCCATTTCAAATGTGTGTATGTGCATGTAACTGTTCACCACCATGGAAACAAGAGAAGAAGTGGGCGGGAACTTCTCATAAGTAGAACCAGATTTGATTTTTAGGCATATATGCCCACCACTTCTTCTCTGCCTGACGTCCTCGTGAAAGCTGCCCATGTGAAAGGCATTTCTTAGTGAAAGGTAGATGCATGAACTGACATGACCATGACCTACCGCTTCAAACACCTTATAACTTTTTCCCCTTACCTGTGTTTCCACAGTTAATCCTATAAAAGCAGGCATATGTCATGAAATATGATAGAAACAAGTGAGAAGCCTGAAATATCTCAACACACACACAGACCACCGGACACCGAAGAACTTATTCATCATTGGGCCATGCAGAGCCGTAGACCTCAGCTACTGGAATGATATTTTAAGGATAATTCCTATTTTCTAATGTGATTTTCTTATGGCTCTCTGGCACAAGAGTCTAAGGATCATTTTGAAATTATACTGCATGGTTTGCCTCTCTGAAAATGTACACGCAAATAACAGTATAATGTAATATCGCTAATGCTACATGAATGGGAGTCAAAGGGGGCAACCACAAAATAATTTACAATATATTCTGATCAAAATAGCAGCATTGATGTGACCAAGAATTGAGAGTTATCTTGCAGCTGTACCAATGAATCCCACATATTTAGCATTTGTTCTAATTACATTTTGCTGATGTCTGACCACAGAACAAAATCATGCATTACAGTTTCTTGTCAAAGAATCCTATTCATATAACATAAAAAGGAATTCAAGTTTAACAATGCTGAAAATTATGCTTCTTAATTTTGAATCTCACTGTGTAGAATTTCACATATTTGAGAAATGTAGAATTTGCTTCCTCAGCCTCAGAGATATTTAATTCTGCCTCACAGTTCCTTTGCCTGTGTTTACTTTTCTGTTCCACTGTGACAGTCAGATAGCTTAAGCAATAGACTGCTATTAAGAGACTGAGCCTTGTCCGTGTCCATCATTCAGGTAGCGCTGCTGTGTTTGTATGGAGAGAAGCGAGAGGTGTGCAGGTCTCAGTGTAGGCAGAAGCACAGGGGGCAAGGTGTGTGAGGGGTGAAAGTAACAAAAATGAATGAAAAACTGGTGATGAAAGCGCATTTGAATAGAAAAAGTGATTTGACAAATTTAAGAGGGATTTGATTCAAACAGTGTTGAATTGGTTGAAAAAAAAAAACATCATTCATTACCACTGTCTCTTGTGCAAGATTCTTTCTATTTCACTCTACCAAGTTGCCTTTTATCATTTTAGGGGAAAAGCCTCTAGAACATACCATTTAAGGTGAGCTGGCAGTTAAATGTCAATCAAAAAGCACACCCACTGACATCCATCTAAGTTTTCTGTCTTTGAATTGTAAGTCAAAGAATCGTGTCCAGTGAAGTGTAGTCAGTGTGGGTGAATTTATCATAAATACTAATGCAAAAGAAACAAAACCGACATGTTACGCGGTACATGCTTTCATTCTCACCTTTAGTGAAGATCGGGTATAATGAAGTCTCGAAAATGGCAACATGCTAATTGTAGTAACTATCTGATTGGTGTAATAGCGCTTTACGGGTTATGTGGTGGGTAATAAAGTGACAGTGCGTTTAGCTCCAAATCATGCGGAAGACGCATGCTGAGCTGTCTGACGCTGGCAGAAAGGACTGCTCAATTAGGGAGCAGATTTAAGATGAGAGCGTTGATTCCCCAGCCCAATTAATTAGCACTAGAAGAGAGGAGAGGCAGCCAGAGAGCAGAGGAGAGACTAAGCCAAGAAGTGCCCACCAGGGACCCGCTCTCCTGCTCCTGCTGCCTCACCCTCACTCTATTCCATGCTCTATTTCTCCCCTTCTCTTGCTCACTCTTTTATTCCTAGCCTCTGCTCCTTTGACTCCTACTTCACCTCCTGCTCTCCCTCTGTCATTAACAGTCTTTTAGGGGTCCAAGCCACCAGTATAATAGTCTGGTTTTGATAATACAGCCATTGCACCTTGTCCAATTTGTGGGCATTTTGAATTCTTTGTAAAATGTTCTCATTTGTCTCATTTCTCAGCAAAGCAATGTTGCCTTGCAATAGAATCGGTTTGGGAGAACAGCAATAGATAGAATAGACGGCAATGGATGCCTGCTGTACTTACACACTGGACCAAAATAGCAAACGCCCAGGCAATGCCATGGAGATCCTACAGTATTACGATGATGCTTTAATCTTCATCTTCAACTGGCATAAATACAAGATGCGCCATGCCTCCAGCCATATCATTAATATAACTCCTTTAGTGGCTATATATGTAGGCATTGGTGCAGTACAATCAATGGTCCTTCCATAGTCATTCATGTTTATGTTGTCAGAGTTAATGCAGATTTCATCAAAACAGAGATAGATTTGTTATTATAATGCTTCTCAGATTACTTTATGATGATGGCAGACCTTTCCCTTGGGCTGGTCGCATGACAGTACACTCAAAACCGATTATTTGTATTTGCTGCCTCAAAAAAAAAATACCAATCCGCAGCATACATATTTATTATGGGATGTAGCCGATACCTGCGATGGTTTGTCAATAAGCACCGGCTGTGAATATATTGTGTCTGGACCCATGACCCCGCCTGCCTGAATGTCAGATAACTTACACTATTACTGCCACAGCCCACCGGCCATCTATCAAAACACAGCGAAACGTCAATATCTGAGGCTTGTCCCAAAACTCTAAAAATTACCCTGGTTAGAGGGAGGAAAATAAAACCCAATCAATGTGTGGTCTGAAAGGAAGGGGCAGTCTTCACTGTGCTGTATGAATTTTTGATGCCTCTCCTGCTTAAGCTCCAGACTATCAATTATGAGGTAAACAGGGTCTAGGTGATTGTTGTCATGGTGCACAGCGCTGCCATCCAATTAGATCGTGCACCGACTAATGTGTTAATATCTTACATAATTGGTGTTGGGGGCTATTTTTTTCTGCCCCTCTCAAATGCCATGCTGATCCTTATAGAGACTAATATTACGCCATTAGCACAATCTTATCTGGGCAAGGTAATGTAGATGAAATATATAGGATGACATAATTCAAAAACCCATTCCAGTGGCTTGACAGACTATTCTCTGCATGTTTCCTAATCATCACCCTTTTTAGACCTCTCTTTTCCTTTTAATTATCATCAAGGCAAAATTAAAAAAAATAATACGAACATAATATTCCTGCTGCAGATCACTTGATTGTTTTAGGCAAATACATTTTTATCAGTTTTTCACTTAGCTGTGAAAAGGCCCACAGATAAAACAACAGCAGTTCTGTTGTCAGTTTTTGGGGGGAAGAGGCAGGGAGATAAAAACCTACAGAGATGTAAAAAAAAGATTGGGGACAAAAATAAGCGACGAGAGAGGGGGGAATTAAAGAAACAACAGAGCAGAGAATATTTGTAAAGAGCGAGAGAAGAGTCAGAAAAGGGGAGGGATGAGGAAGGAAAAGGGAGAGGAGAAAGAGAGAAAGAGAGAAGGGAGCAAGGGATGAGACGGCTGCCTGGAAAGACGATTAGTATTCATGCGGCGTGGCGCTCCAGAGAGGATTAATGGACTCTGATGCCTAATATCCTGGAGAACAATTAATTTGCCCACAGTTTTGTCATGGTTGAAAGTCAAATGCTGGAACAGATCGATGCGCACAGCCGCCAGTGAAATCGCGGCAGCCCCTTCTGCCGGGCGCAGAATTTTAATTTCATCATCATCATTTTCCCCGGCTGCCACCCTCGACGAAGCTGTCCCTGACATGGCTGAGAGGGCCGCCACATCCCGACAGGCATGGTGCACACACACACACACACACACACACACACACACACACACACACACAAACATGCAAGGACACACACGTTCACACACATACAGAATGGATATAAGCTGCATGCGCCCACACAAACATACACACACATGGTGGATACAAACATGGGTGGAGACAGACAAAAATCAACACTCACACAACACACATGAATCCAATTCCATACACTTTTGCATCAATCAATGATCCAGGATGCGTGGATAGAAATACAGCCGTGGCATTTTCAATCTCTCCTCCTTCCTAACTGCATGGCTAACCATACACACCTTATATCTTCACTTTCGTCATCCACACTACCCGCTGACAGTTGAGAGTCTCAATGTGGAGCGCAGAATCACACCACTGAGTTTTTTTTTCCAAGGTTGACTTATAAATATTAAAACAACTGAATGATAAGATATTGTAAATGCCATACTTCAAGACTTGATGCAAAGGAAAAGAGGGGGGAAAACTGGGAAAAAATGGACAGTATCTGAATACATATTTCAATTACTCTTGAAATAAGACCTAAAGAAATAACCAGACGCAAGCAGAACAATCACATAGCAAGACAATGACTGCTGGAGAAATCTAGATCTTCACCAGGAGCGAGTCTATGCTAATAACATCAATAACACAATCACACGTCGACATCACCATCGGCAACACAGCGTTGATCGCCACGCGTCGCCGCACCATCGTCAGAGGCGGTAAATATTTCATCAGGGATGCAGATGTGTCAATTAAAGATACGTGGAGACACAGCGAGATCCCTCGTCTGACTCCCCACTTTATTTGTCTTTTAGCTTCTCTGCCTAGCTCAAGGATATTCTCATTAGCACATTAATGCAACACAAATGAGAGGGACACAGGAGACAGCTAGGAAGCCGAGTGGGGAAAAATAAAGATGTGCTTTTGGAGGATGTGCGTCAGTGCACTTTCTGGGCTAGCATGGTGTATTAAAGCCGCTGGAAGTTTACCTGACTAATGCTATTGCGCCAAGTAGGGATGTAGTGTTGTTGGCCCATAACAAGGTAAAATAGACTATCATGCTGGAGAATTTCTCCCATTCTAAAATCTGACACTGAGAGCATGTCAAGCGTACATATCAAAAATTAAGTTGACTTGAAATTATGTATATGTGTTATTTTTGCATTGTAAACCCAAGCTACTGGTTTAAGTCTATGTTGTTCAGCATAGGTGATAGATTGGATTGGTACTTGGTCTACCACTATCTAAAATTTAGTTCTCAGAGTCAGAATCAGCAGTGAAAATGCTATTTTGGCAAATCGCAAATACTGTGTTTTCATTGTGTCTGATGAGAGAGTCATTCACTCTGATCAGCTGCTCTCCTCATGACTGGCCGCTCCATTCAGTATTATTCTACAGTCCTCGCCTTCAGTTCCGTGCTTTTTGTCATAGTTACCCTCTGCGGGGGAGGAAAACGTAGACATCATTCTATGAATTATTAACGGAGCTGGTGCTAATTTATTTAATGAATTAAGAGGAGTCCGGTGGGGGGTATTTCAATAATGGAGCACTGTTAGTAGTGTTTTAATAAGGATGGCACACACTGATTGGGTAATTACATCTCAGCTCTCCCCATGCTGCTTCACTCTGGGGCCACAAGAGGAAGAAGGAGTGTGACAGTGGAGAAGTTGTCTGGTTTCTATATTTATCATAAAACACACACCATGACATGGAGTCCTACTCACTGGCCTCCCATTAGAGACTGAATTGGGTTGTGCCACACAGCAGTCAAACGAAAGGGTACTTGGATAAACGGATACACTGCACTATCAATCAACGCACAAATGTACGTGTACGTTAATGCGCCTGCATGTGTGCATGCAAACACTTGCCTTTATGTTTGATATTTTGAGGATTGAGAGTGAAAGGGGCCTAAGTGACATTTCCTTAATTTTACACAAGACCAAAAACAAAATGAATGTATCTTTTTTAAAAGATTAAGATTCAAAAAACTGATATTCCATAACGAGCAATTTGTTTATTGAAAACATTAAAAGTCAATAGGTATCTAAAAACTCACGTCTTTTTCGCATCAACCTCTCTTTTTGCATTGCATGTCTACGAGCTTAAGGTGTAACTAACATGATTCAATGACGTGAAACTACAAGAGACATTTGTAATTTCATTGTAACCAGCCAAAAATAGTCATGTCAAATATATTAATCCTAAATTCAGCTATAATAAATCCTCAAGGTGGACCAAACATAAATCAGTAAAACAGTAATCTTGGACAACAAGCTTTTATGGTAACTTTAGATGGTTACCATGCTACAGCACATGATAACAGCACTCATAATGTGTTATGGCCATGCTTAAGAACACATAATGCTTATTGATGCGTTATAACTGCAGTTATAAGACATTATAGATGTAACTTCTAATGAATTTAAGCACCAGTGTCTTGGAAACATTCTTGACTAGTTTTCTTTATTGAGATTGTATGACAATAATAAAAAAGGTGTATTATCACACCTTGTTTCAATATGAGCTCCATTAGTCACCCTGTGCTGCACAGACAGACCCATCTGAACTAGAAAGTGTTTTGAGTGCTCATAGTATGCTAAAATGATCCATGCAGCATCATAGGTTATCATTGTATGTGTTAATAAAGTGAAATGTAATCATCTAAGATGAAACACACACACAGGGTATCATAATACAATATACTGGGTATGATAATTATAATCCTTGTCATACAATCTGACAGAAAACTAGGCATGAACATGAGACATGAGTACTTATAATTATAAGTTACATACTGTAGTCATACAAAATGTTACCACTTTTCTTACTAATGTCTGAAAGGAAAAAAAATCTAAATCTGTAAGAAACGTGATGATGGGTTAATTGATACCATGAATGTTTCGGGAAAAATCCTAATTCATTAAATGTAGGTAGGCCTACTAAAGTTAGCATGATTGCAATTAGCTTAATTAGCATGAACTTCAAAAGTACTAATTCTTAACACACCTTTGTTCTTATCAGATGGGATGGAAGAAAATAATCATTCCTTCCTCAGTCATGAACGGTTATGGTGTTTTTTCCATTTATACTTAATAATATATTCTCTGTATCTTCTTTTGTGTGACATTTTAGCAGCTTAGGGTTAGCTGTGTAGCCATACCCACAATGCATCACTCTGTGCGAAGAGGGTGTAAGTGCAGATCATTATAAAGCGTTGTTGAGTGCAAAACGGCCCAACTTCCTACCACCAGCAAACTGGCATACAGATGATGCAGTCAGGAGATAAACAGATGAGAGACATGGAGGTGGGGAGAGGGATGGAATGAACAGTAGGGCCAACACCTGTGGGTGAAAGGACCGAAAGTGGCAAAAACAAATCCATTATAAGCATGTACTGCTTTGATATAGTTTTAAATGCTGTTTTGAATTACAGGAATTATTATAGGAAGGCCCACAGTAGAATAACTGTATAGTAGTGTGATAAGAATATATATATAGACATAAGAATGCACCCGCCACAGGATTAAAGGTGTCTGACCTCGTATAGGATGAGAGAACTGATCAATCCTGTTACCGCTTGATTTTTAACACTTCTGCCACTTAAACACAAAAAAAAAAACGAGAAGGACCATAAAGAAAAGTGGATGGAGGGATGGAAGAAAATAATCATTCCTCAGCAAAACTGTCAGGCTTGGTTATGAATTTTTTAAAAAGCAATAAAGCCCACAAGCCTCGTCCGGGTCTTGTCTCACAGTTCAACACATCAAATAGCTTGCAGTGAGACGGAGAGAGAGAGAGAGAGAGAAGGAGAGAGAGAGCGAGAGGGAGAGAGAGAGAGAGAGAAAAAAAGAGATTGTCTATAATGGGAGACTTCATTGGTCCAGGCTGGGCCTGTAATGGGACTGGATCCCGATCAATAGAGACGCTCCTCAGGCCATTCGTAGGCGTAATGACTTTAGGTTTCTCAATAATTAAGATATTGTCACTGTGCTGACTGCAGGGTCAGCCAATCATTAACCCCATGTTAAATATGCCTTTGTTTTAATTGCTTTGCCTTAACTCCTCCAGATACGCGGGGATGAAAATTAAAGGGACAGCAACCTTTTGTATGTGTGTGTATGTGAGAGTGAGAGCACCAGAGACAGAGAGAGAGAGAGAGAGAGAGAGAGAGAGAGAGAGGGAGAGAGAGAGAGAGAGAGAGAGAGAGCCCTGAGGCATAGTTATATGTGTGCTGTTGAGGTGTCTGTTTTTAGCCTGTAACCATCCACTTAATTGTCTCTATTTTTAGCTTATGCATCTTTAAGTCTTTGGAATATATTCTTTTTTGTAACAAAAACATCAAATATGTTGTGCTGTAGCATTTCCTCTTCTGAAGGTATACTTTTGGAAATGTGAAGTGAGAGGAACCAACCTATTTTCTTTCCCTTTTAAGAGTGACTGGATCAAGCAAATTCTCAGGGAGCCCACGTCATCTGATTTTCATTTGGATGTTTTAATGTAAGCCCTAGTCATTGTCTTGCAAAATGTGGGCAGCGAGGCTGAATGTAGAGCCTTGTGGTGGCGAGGGAGGGGCGCTCATCTCCTCTCTCACCCAGACGCGGCCTGCTCAGACGGTAATATTCCTACCTCACTTCCCCCATCCCAGCAATCACTCCCAGCCATTCCTGCCCCAGCTGGGTGATGAGAAACAATGAATTTATATCCGACGTGCTGCCATTCTTTTTTCTCTTCTACACAGAGTCCTCTGCTTGCCTCTCTCCCCTCCGCCGTCCTGCCATTGGCTGTTGGTAAATGGACTAAAGCGCCACTCAATAGGCCGATGCACTCCGTCAAGGCGAGGGGGCTTGACCTTTCCTGGCGCGGGGAAACGCAATTCATATCGGCCCCGGACCAGCTGCCCGCTAAACGAACATCTCATCCAATTTCCAGACGCTTGCAACACAAAAAACAGGAGTGGGGGGTGGGAGTGTGTTGGGTGGTGGGGGGGGGTGGGGCGGGGGGTTGGGGGGTTGGGGGGTTGGGCGGGAAGAGAGGGGCTCGTGGGCAGGGAAGTCCTGATGGATTTTAGATTGGTTTCTCAATTTCTCTTCACTCAGGAGAGGAGGGGGTAGAGATGAGACAAAGAGGAAAAACAAACACCAAATGCGCGAACACACACATACACGCACACACACACACCCACACACACACACACAGACGCACGCGCACAAAGACAACCTGAATAAAGGATGCATAAACTGACCCAGTGATTTACTGATTATTTATTTACTTGTCTAGATGTTTATTGTGCAGAGTTGTTAAATGATTTTATGGGATTTCACTTGATATATCTGAGTGTAAGTTTTTTTTTTTTTCTCAGCTGAATCTAAATCATCAACACCAGACAGACTATTAATGACGGACCACCAAGAGAGACGGTTACTGTGGAGACCGCATTCCCCCAGGACTCACTCATGACAAACACACAAACAAGAACATAAACTCACACACACACACAGGAACCCACAAAGCCCACAGAAAACCCAACTCGTGGAACACACACAGCCACACACACACATGCACACACATACTCGGACATACACTTGCACACACACACACGCGCGCGTAACCATTCGCTGTTAGGTAACACGTGTTAAAGTGGTGGTTCACTCAACACTTGGCTGCTTTTAAAGCATGATCATTTATTAAATAAAAGAAGCTGGTGTGCACTGCAAAAAGGCAGAGTAAATTAAATGTAGGATTTGTCATCATATACACACGCAATGCAAGACAAGTCCATTGCGATGCAAGGCAAGCAAACTGTCTGCGAGAGAAATGAATATCTGTCCCGTACACACGTGCATATTTTCATCTGTGTGTGTGTGTGTGTGTGTGTGTGAGTGAGCGATTGTGCAAGAGTGAATGCATATATGAGTGTGTATGTGTGTGTGAAAGAGAGCGAAACAGAGAAAGGGAGAGAAATGGCACGTGCATCAAAGCCACACTCTGGCCTTAACACCACATTAAGCCAGCCCCTCCTCTGTCCTCGAGATGGCTGAATTAATTGGGCTGCTGGGACTGTTGCCTTCAATTGTTTTATTATTTATATTACAGCGTTATATATAAATATATAAATATATATATATATAGGCCTATCTCCATGTTTCTTCCTCTTCCCTCTTTGCTGTTTGAATAAATATTTGACGCATCATATATTATTTATCAGACACAAGCTTCATCATTTATCGAGGGGAAATAATACGGTATACATTTCAATTTTGTTATGGCTGATCTACATTTTACCATTCCCTGCGGGGGATGTCACAGACCTTGGTAGCTGAGTTGGAGTGGGCTGTTGCAAAGACGCCCATACTAAGGCACACAGACAGATACACTTATGTATACTCACACATAAACATAGACACACAAACAAGCACACAAACACACACACACACAGGCACAAGGAGGTAAACACAATCCCCACTTTTGAGAGCTAGAGTTATGCCTTGGGCAACAAACCAATCATAGCTGTGCTGTATGAGCATGTTTTTTTTAGATAAACAACTGGTATTGGTAATTCGGCACAGCTCCCTTGGACACGGCCATGTGTAAGCACTGTGTCCTTAGACTGTGAGTATACCAAATGAGCCGTACACCACTACCAACTCCGATACAGGGACAGTGTGCGCGAGGTCTCTTGGGTGTGCTGCTTTTCCCTGTAGCCTCCTGTCTGTCTGGCAATGTCTGTATGGCGCTGCGAGGCCTGGCCCAATTAGACCTATTTAGAGAGCCTTCAGCCCTGGGCTCACTGGGGACTCAACATGTCATCCTACCTTCCACAGACATGTGACTTCCTGCCTGTAACATAGACGGCTCATGAGGTATGATGTAACCGTTCAACATTTTAGTGAAATACGCCGTTTTCAACAGTTTGATTTATTGTTTGTTATTCTTATTAGTATCAATGATACCTGTTTTTTGGGGGACTGTCATTAGCTCTCTTCATTCTTGGTGGTAGTGATGGGTGGGATGTGGGATGTGGGTTGGCTCCATGGATGGGGATCAGATTTCCTACACCCCACAAAAGCAAACACAGCTAGTCGGCAGTGTGTGCCGTGCATCCCCGGAGTCCAACTGCTGCTCTGAAACTAATTTAACAGCCCGGGCTGGATGGAGTAAACCTCTGCCCCCTCCTTCTTCTCTTCTATCCATCCATCCCTCCCTCCCTCCCTCCCTCCCGTTCCTCTCCCCTCTGTCTCTGCTCGGCTCTCTTCTCCCTACGCGTTACTCTTTGGAAGACACAGTGAGACAGAAGGAGAGGGAGGGAGGAAAGGGTGGGAGAGTTTGGGCACGAGAGGGGGAAAAAGAGGGGAAAAGGTTCTCTTCTTTCTGAAATCATGCTCTGGATCGGTTTGGAGAGGCCTAGTGTGTTTGGATTGGCATGGCGGCTGGCAGGCGACAGGGGGAGGTGGAGCTGGAGGAGAGTTATAAATAAACATTTCAACAGGGCTGGGGAGAGGTGTCGGCAGGCCTCAGGCCGTGGACCTTCCCTGGGCTCGTTGGCGCCCCTCCAGGTCACATTACATGAGTAGACCGCCACACAGCAACATTGTGTGCGTGTGTGTGTGTGTGTGTGTGAGTGAGAGAGAGAGTTCGACAGAGAGATAGAGAGAGTTCAACAGAGAGAGGGAGAGAACTGACAAGGTGGATTTCTTGTTGCTATAGCAGTGAACTTAATGAAGGCCTCACTATACCACCCTCAATGCACTGAGAGAATTAATGTATTAGTGGCTATTACATAAAGACAAAATGCTCCATCTCTTCTCACTTCCCTCCATTCTTTTCTTTCTTTTTTTTTACTGTGCCCTAATTGATAACAATGTTATTCACAGACTTTTACTCACTTTGCTATGGCTTTAGTCCCATGTATTAAGCTGTACATTAACCTATGAAAAAGTATGTATATGATATTTGTATAATAAGTACACATATAAGTACTTAAAATTCTCCCTCATATATAATGTAATACCTAATGTAACACCTTCCTGATACAAGGGTATAACATTATAATATAAGTACAAAATGTAAAAATATAATTACAAAAGTCCCAATTTCCAGTTCTAACGGATCTAAGCTTTCACTGAAACGTAAGGCAACCAGTTAGCTACTGCACAGATTGTATCGCTATATGAACTAACCAGAATAAATCTGAAAATAACATGGTATGAAAACAATAACATGGTATGAAAACACTTGGTCCATACCACCATAAGTATTGTAACCTATCTCATTAGTGCTCAGTAAAAGACAACGTGAGATACATGTGTGGAAGACAACAATGGGAAACACTGGCATATCAGAGAGACTGATTTACACACACATACACGCAACTTTAGGCAGGGATTTGTTCTAATCCATAACTGTAATGAGAAGGCAAAAGATGAAAAACGAGAATGCCACAGTTCTGCCAAGCACCTCACACTGGCATTTTGAGAGAAACCACAGGGGCAGCACAATACAGTACATCCAATCCTGGGAAAGAGAACAGAGGCCCAGTACTTTGCCTTGCTCTGCCCAGACTGGGAGCTGTGGAGTTGGGCACTAGAGTAAGAAACCCTTGGCAGGAACACCAGGACTCTGCACTACAGCTATGTGTTTTGGAAAGCCTACAATGGATATCAGTCTGAGGTGTGGCTTGGAGGAAGGTGTGATGGTAGAAGAATGTCATGTATCTCTATTTACAGATGTCTCTTGTTAGTGTAAGGTATACAGAGTCTCTGTCTGCTGTTGTGTCTCGCTGTCTGCTGTTGTGCCCAATCATATACCTGAAATGGTTACTGTAAGAAATTGCAAAATTACATGCTTTGTATTTATTACCTCTGTGCAAATATCTCTGTGTCCAGTATAAACTCAGCCTCCAAGACGGTTTTCCACCCGGTCAGACCTCAGCACTCCCCTTGAGGTTCATGGTTGATGGGGCAGATCCCACAGCTCTGCTATAGGGAAAGAGCCATGTTGGTTTCATGGTTACTTATTGCAGGCACATTTTAATGGTTGTATTTTGGCAAGGAGACCTGGTGCTTTTGGCTTGAGCTGTCCACATCTGTGCTCCACAGGGGTTATCTCGTGCCTTCACTGCAACTCTTATATAGGAAGACTGGAATATGGTGATGGACCATGAATTTGAGTCTATATTCGCTTGCTCCACTAGCTGCACTCTCAAAGGTCTGGACAACAAACTATAGGATTTTCTTTCTCTAGGAAAAAATATCTTGAGTGTGTCATTAGAAGTAACTCTCTTTGGCTGTACCGTTACAGAGTTCTTGAACACATTAAGCCAGTCATAGAAAATAAATTTCATAACGGAAAATTGAAATGATAAAACACTGTTTCTAGAGAACTAAAACAAAGAAAACTACAAGAATGGAAGAAATGGAGGATCCAGCTGCATTTTAAATTAAGATGAAAGGAAAAAAGAGAGGGGAAAGAACTCAAAAGAAAAAAGAACTCAAAGGGAAAAGTAGACCGCAAAATGCTATGAAGTCAGAGCGAGCCTATCTCTTTTGAGTCAATTGTGGTTTTGCTCCACGATTTACTATAAAAACCTGGCAGTGTCCGTAGGGGCTAGTTAGCAGATCCCACTGATATGACTAGAGCTGGGTGGCTTCACCACATGCTTGGCCAGGGCTGAAGTGACTCATAAACACTTTGGAGGCTGGGGGGGATGTGTTCATCCACCTGTGGAGACAATACACAGCATGTAGTGCAAACAGGCACAACAACAGACTCTGCTTGCTAGTCACAATGTTGGAATGTTCAACAAAAATCAGACAGTTATTTGGAGTTATGAATTTTGAGAAATGAGTGACAATTTATTATTTCTTGCTCATACCATACGGTGTTATTCATCATATAAATGCATCTATCTTGCATCTATCTTGTATCTATTCTGTATTCATTCTGCGACTGCTACTGCAGCCTAAGTATAACTAAATAAGCATACAGTAACAAAACGTACAACTTGGTTGCCAGACCACTGCTTGCACCGTCTGACAGCAGAAAATAACAATATTTGCATTTTCCAATTCTCTTGGGGGTGGATCAAAACTACGAAGTAGTAGGACTTCAGCTGCTGGCTACATCTGTAATACCAATTGCTAAAGCAATTATATCCAGTATTTTTAATAAAGCAATCTGCAAACATTCTGTAATTGACTGACAATATACCATATACTGCATGCAAAGATTTTTCTACATTGAGTTGAAGAAAATGCCAAAACGCAATGTGCTCCTTTGGTTTATTTTATGGTCTAGGTCCATTTTTCCACACATATATGTTATTACACTTCTGTTTTTTTTTCCTTTTTTTGTTCATTCAGAGAGAGAGAAATGGGGATACAGATAGGGGGAGGTAAAGCAGTGCAATACTATTACCATTTCCTGTTTCTGTGGAGCCAAGGGTCTTCAGGGAGCGGGCTGAGAGGAGTCCTGGCGGCCAGCCGCTTCTGATGGGCCAAGACACACTGAGGAATGGGGAGAAAAATAATGAAACCTGCCTGCAGAGAAAACACTTTTAAATAACCCCAACACAAGGCTTGGAGAGCTCTTACACACAACCAATATTTAATAAGAAATTAGCCTGAAATCAGGTTATGCACTCAAAATAATCACAGGAATGGCTGCATACTATATATGGGTTTTCAAATGCTGCCACATTCTCTATGAAAAATGTATTTTTTCTTTACTATTCCTTTTCTGTATTTTCTTTGTTGTATAATTCAGGATGAAAATGTAAATACAGTACTTGCTTTAGGCGTCCCATCTTCACAACAGAAAAGCAACTGTTTCTAATTAAATTTTAGTATCATTTTCCGAATACTCCTTACCAAGAAAACATTCTTACAACACTGAGTCTTTTACACTGTGGCTTTTCACTGTAAAAGCTCATTACATTACACCACTATTTTCTTGCCAAAAGAAAAAAGAAACAGAAACATATTAGTAATGGAGTATGCATGGTGGAGGTTAACCTAGATGAAAATATATATCTCTATTACAGCATAAAACCAATATGGGTGCAGAATACAGTTTAAAAGCAATGTCGTGAAGAGCTCAATATTGGTATTTTAATGTTGTATCACTAGAATTGTTATTGTAGAAAGAAAAACAATTTCATCAGAATAGTATAATTGTCGAGAGACTATATGATGAACACATTCTGGAAGATTTCATGTGGAAAGATGTCATGCAGATTTCTTGAACTTGAAGGATCATACGGGTGTTTTTGCAGCCCTAACCCTAACTCTGTACAGGGACAGCTTTTAGGCTTAAGCATCAGAGGTGTGTTTTACCTAAGCTTGCGGGGAACAGGATTTTTCAGATTCAAAACTGGAAGTCTGACTGGTGAAGGTTCAGTTAAGTAAACAAATAGAGTAAAAGAAGAGGCAAACGTTTGGGAGCCTCCTAAACCCCTGGCCCACCCTGTAGGAGACCCCCTTTCTCCCCTAACGGTGCTGCCCCAGCACAACCTCCAGCGCTGCCAGCATGCTGCTCTCCTGACAGGCTCAGGCACTGAGGCCTAAAGAAAACAAACTGGCGCTGATTGTGAAAATAGTGCCGTAGGGCCCTCCTGGTGCCCGCCGCTTATCTCGCACAAGGCAAGCTTTGTGTGCTGTGGGGGCTCCTTGCTGGCCCTCAACCACCCCACCAGGTGGAGACTTCCAGGGCCAAACTCTCCCCCTCCATCACTCCCTCCCTCCCTCCATCACCCTCTCTCTCTTCCCTCATGCCTACCGTACCGCCTCCACTGAGACCACGGTGTATATTTTGAAAGGGGAGCATCAGGAAATTGATCCACTGGCCCCACACTGATCTGTGGGCTAAAGCAATTCCTCAACAGTTGGAGATGATGAGACTTCCCAACCATGAAATGCCAAGCATTATATCATATTCACAATATTATGAATTGAAGCATGACATATGAAAAGGCCATACATCGCAGATAAATGTATATTTTAAGGAACGCTTAAAAGACTACACTGACTTTTGGGGAGTTTGGCCCATTGGTTACCTTACCCAATATGTGAAGAGAGGATTGGTACCAAAATCATCTCTGTGTCTCTGATAAATAGGTTCTGTCTGGTGCAGGCGATTCGCATTATCCAAAGTATGAAGATAGACCTTTTAGTAATCCAAAATTTGTATTAGTTTTTATTCTATGGCCTGTAGATTCATAACTTCTGAAAACAAAATCTCAATCTTCATCATTGCTGAAGTTCATTACGAGACAACAGCACAAGAAAACCTCCAGTGAAAACAAAACAAGTGAATGTGAGTAAATAGGTGAATTTGTTGTTAGACGAAACATGCACCAGACTAACCTGATGTAAATGAACTTGCAGATGTACCATCTGATGGATCATTCCCTGAATGATCTAATGTCCATGCATATGCTTCCAAAATGTCCAGACATGTTTGCAAGTGTTGAGAGTGATAGATACTGTATATAGCAAGACTTTCACTGAAAATGAATTTTGCCATGTCATTGGATTGTCCGTATTTTGGGGTCAACAAACTTGATAGTTGTAACTTTAGTAGCAAATATTGTAGTAGGCAACACCTGTTGCACACAAGCCAATTTTACAGGAGAGGGTGATGATGCAACAGAGCCACCATTCAACACATTTCAGAGCTGTTTCAGGATCAGCTATCTGAGACCAGACTACCACTGTAGGTGGAAATGGAATGCCTAAGGGGGAAGGAAAATAAAAGATGTCAGTTTGGTCATCTTTGCAAGGATTCATGAATGTAATTATTTTTATTGCCTTGAGTAGGGAACCTTACAAATACGTGACGGCACACAACCAAGAGATGCCACAGCAGAGATTTTAGGCTGCTAGTACACCAGCTTTGCTACTAGGATTGCTGGGCATTTGACCACTGGAGTGATATTTGACAACAATCAAATGGCTGGCTCTCTGTCTGATGTTCAGCCAAGACAGACTGTCAGTATAAGAACAGATGCTTCAGTGTTGCTGGCATCAGAATAGCTGGATCCAATATTTGCATCGGCATCATTCTAAAGTCTATGATATTGACTCACCCACTGGTATGAGTGACGTTTCCCCCGAGGTCACCGGCCAAGTGAAGTTTGTGGATTGAACTTCCAGCTACGCCAAGCTGATTGGATGATAAAGACAGTTACTGGAGGCTATTTAGTGAGACCATCAGCCAGTATATAACAACTGAGGTTTATGCCAGGATATGATTAGTGTACCTAAGTCAATTTACTTCAAACTAATCTAATTACAGTATCTACAGCAAAGACGAAGCTCTAGTTGGTAAAACAAGCAGACCTCCCCATTTGTAGTAATAGCAGAGCCAACCTGCAGAGGTACAGGTCAATGGAAAAGCTCTGTTTAAGTTCATTTCTTCTCGATTGTAAGTGGAGACGAGAAGAAGGGAGCCATGCTTTGAATATGGGTCACTGCATTGCAGTAGTAATTGGGGATAAGTGAAACCAGTGAAACCCAATATTTTTAACAGGTCATCACAACAAAGTCTTTGTAAGGTAATCACACAGGGAATGGTATGGGAATAGAGGGATATGGGAGTTTTGCAAATATGTTGTGTTGTACCAAGGAAGAGGCATCAAAGACTAGGGTTAGATTGATATATCGGGCTGACAATGACCTTTTATTAAAATCAGATATTGGCCAGTTAATGTCATACATTACCAATATGATGGAGGTTCTTCTCTAATTACAAGAAAACCTGCAATGACCCCACCTTAAAGAGTTATTAACCCTAAAAGAATTCCATTTGTATGGGTTTCAATGGAGATTTTTAGTGTCCCATGATGATCTAAATCAAAGGCCTGTCAAAAATAACCAAATCTGAGGGAAACACTGAATCCTGAATCTGTATTATTTTTTTAATTTTTTTTTCATAAATCTAATTACTAGTAATTACCCATTAATTGTATATTTATAATGTAGTTTGATTGTATGATTTATTTGAATTGGCTAATGCAAGTCTGGCTTCACCAAGATATTTGAAACAGCCATGAGACTCAAGTATCAGCCTTGTCATTGATGAGAAAAATCAGTCTATTAATTGATTGGGCCTAATAGCTGTGATTTAACTCTGCTGCCAGCTGTGTACACATAGACAAAGAGCTCCACACAAAGTGTGCCTTCTACCATTCAATCACTCATTCAACTGGTTTAAGATGATGAAGAGGGGGAGGATGAAGAAGATGGGGGAAGATGATGATGAGGGAGGAAACAATGAGTCTTTTTTGGTTGCTCCAGAACCATGTAAACAAATAATTCTAATAGAATTCTGTATTTTCTTTTCTACTCATATTGGTTGAGATGTTTGGGTTTAGCCACCTTATCCCCAAAAAGCAAAAGGCAATGATCAAATTTGTACAATGGCATGAGGAAAAGTAATTTCTTCCATATGGAACATGAAAATGCTGAGCTGAACAGCCTTGTTTGAGGTACATGCTGTTGCACCAACCATAGTTCAGTTGGAATCCATTAGAAAGTTGGGGCCACATTTTTCTTATGGAAACGAAGAGAAATGAGAAATGTGGATGAGGCTGTTTTTTCCAAGGTCCTTGGAGAGTGTGTAAGTGATCTGAGACACTCAGGGTGGCGTCTGGATGAGCCTGGGCTTGGATCAAGACCCTGCATCTGGGGCACATGTGCCGTCAACAGCGACATGGAGACAGGGATACTCAGCCAAAACCTCTCTCTCCATGTCTATTTTTTTCCTTTGTCTGAAATCTGAAAAAAAACAAAAACGAATGATTGTTTGACCATGCCGCAAATCTGCACCTTTACCCTTCTGTAGCATCATAAATCACACACTGTACTTGTTTTTGAACAATTCTCAGGGCAATGAATACAATCAAACGACTTGTATTCAAATATGTTTACGAGACGATGCTGTTGACATGCTCAATTGAAGACTGATCTCTGCAAAGACCAGATTTTCTCTGTGGTTAAATGTGTTTGGTGGTACAGAGGAAATACAAACCAGCAGCAGACACACAATACTACTAAAGACAAAAAAGAGACAGACAATAGAGGAGAGATAAACAAAGGGAAAGCTGTGGATGTTGCGGTTCCTTGGCTGAACGAGCCAGATCTAGTCCCCAGCCTCTTGGCATCTCTCTAGCTAGCCCTCCATTAGCAGCATCAGGAGGCCCGGGGCAGCCGACAGGAGTGTGACCGGAGATTATTGTCCTGTGTGCTTGTTTGGGTTAAGGCTTTAGATGGGGAAATGGGATTAGGATAGGCCCGGCTGGAGAGACACACACTAATGGGAAGCAGAAGAGCACTCGCCTGATCCTCCTCCACTCACAGAGAGCAACCCTGTTATCCCACCTGATTGGATTAGCCCCCTGTTAAATGTGCTATGATAAGGGAGGACCACTGCTGAGACTCTCCTCGGTGCTGCTGGGGAGGGAGCGCACTCATACTGTATGGACAGCAAATAGATTCCTCTGCACTGGCTTTAATGGATGATAAATTGTGTTTGTTTTGTTTATGGTAGGGCTATTGTAGTATTAAGGACTGGCAAAACACACACAGTGATTTCATCTTTGGCACTGATTTGGCTATGACCCAATCACAGTGCATCATAGTGTAACTGGTGTATTACATGGGGACCTTGCAAAGACTTTCCATATTGCTGAATAAGAACATATTATATAATTAGTATTGGGTGGAGTGTTGCTGTCTAGCTAAACCAACTCCTGTCTGCCATAGCTCCTGGAGTGGACCATTGTACTATAAGGCTCCTTACTGAAACCACAGCATGCTTCCCTGGGCTTTTTTTTTAATGTATGTAAATCTTAAAGAAGACTCAAACTTGCTAATTGCAGCCACTCTGCCAATCAGACAGTAATTACTGGTATCCTGCCTGCCTTTCCTTCCAATGGGTGAGCAGCTAATTTGAGCAGTGGTTTAAACAGCTGGAAAACAGCATCCTGTGGCAAAACTGGAGGGGAAAGCCTGTGTTTCAGTGTGCGTGTGTGTGTGTGTGTGTGTGTGTGTGTGTGTGTGTGTGTGTGTGTGTGTGTGTGTGTAGGTGTGTGTGTGTGTGTGTCTGTGTTACTATTTATGTACACTACCGTGTGTGCTTTGCACATATGGAAAATACAGCACAAGGTATATTCAATTAAACTAGTAGGAAAATCTGTCTGCACACATTCTGGGCAGACACATGTGCAATGTAATATTTCTGCAGAACCTCCTCTCTCTACCTCCAGCTTCCCGCAGAAAGCCAAACCCTCTATCAATATGTTAACTCTATCTGACCTACCTGTCAGCTTAGTCCCCTTCTCTGTGATTGATTAACATTTTATTAATGTTTCCATTTGCCACCGTTTCAGGTGATACAGCATGACACTCAACGCCTACTCTAGGTGATGATTGGATTGAAAAGGTTAGTGATCCCATAATTGCTTTTAAATTACACTCCATGTGAGCGTGTGTCATTAATGTAATGATTATCCACATCACACCAATGTTACCTCAGTGAATCTTTAGCCATTTAGTCTTGATAAGGTGACATGTCACACTCATTATTAAACACAGACATAATCTAGTTATGTTTGGGTGAAAAAAAAAAACATTTGGAAATCTTTTTAAGGCAAAAAAAAGTAAATGTCATCAAGAGAAAAAACTGTGAGTTCCAGCTTGCTGGTCATTGGCATTTAACCCAAGTTTGCTGGTCATTGCAATTTAGCATGAAGCCACAGCTAATGCCTACAACAATGGTGGGGTAAAAGTACATAGGATCAATTAGATTAGAGCCACCACATGTCCAGCTGACAACCACTTAAGGAATTAGCCCTTGGTATACAAATCACTGTTAACTAATTAACTAAATTGTTGTTAATGTGGAGCATGCACAAAGGCTACCACACTCTAATGGCCAATCGGGTACTCAGGTAGAAATGGCTCTGCTTGCCTGCTAGGCAACAGCAGTAACTATTTATTAAAGGAAAAGAAGTATGAAGGTTTTGAGCGCAGATTAATGAAAACAGCCTTGATTGAAATGTTTGTCATCAGTAAACTGCATGGAGGAATCTGTTGCTTTCTTTATCTAGCATTGGCCCATTCACAGATGCTTATTTTTCCTTCACTTGTTTTATATTTAAAAGAAAATATGTTTCACCTTCAGGGTATTTCCTCCTCTTTTCATTTACAGGCCATTTCCCATTGCATGTCTTTGTTGTTATCTGCTCATTAGCTGCAGATCTATGACTTCGGCAGAAACGTATTAATGAGAAAGTGCTGCAATATTCTGATGTGTCTGTGTAATTATTTAGTAAACAACACAAGTGGAAAGTTTACAGCTGTCAATTCTAACACAAACTATACTGTTTCCATGCACGGATGAATGCACAGGCTTAGCTGGGCAGACGCCCGGGGGCCCCGACTGCAGGGGGCCACAAAATTGTTTGTTGTCTGTGTGCTATAAGCATATGCAAAGGGTGCTATGGAAAGTGGATATAGGCTATGCTGATGGGTGATGGGCATCATGTAGGTCCATTAAGCGTCTGGCAGCATTGTGTAGTGGATGTTTTGTGATCTTTTCTATTGCATTTGTATGTTTGCCTTTAGTGAAAACAGTTTGTGATGTGTGCATCCAGTAAGGTCCTGAGACAAGATGTGTTCCATGCTCATGCTATTGGCAGTGAATGCGACAGTAGATATTTATCTTTTTTGTTTTGGTTTTTTTTTCCTAGTAGAAGTTCAGATAGGCTTGGAGGCTCACAAAAGGGATTTGCTTTAATTCAACCCTAACTTGAACCTGGAGCTGACAATTAGCTAATACTAATTATAACCTGAAAGAACAATTAATAAAGAATAAGAGCAGGATCTTACAGTATTAGCAGTCAACAGCGATGCCCTTTGCATTGAACACTAGTCATGACAGTGGGTCTGAGAGAAATGAAAGAGATGAGCAGAAAACCCATCAGCACTGGTATTTTCCTTTAACGATGACTGAGGACAGCAAACTCTTCTTACATTTTCTTTTTCTGGTTGAAGACGTGCATTGAACATTTTTCCATTGGAACTAATTGAGAACAGTTCTGTTTAGTCTATGATTATTTTCCTCTGTGTTGTTTCATTATACTGTACTGTAGTTTCAGATGCAAGTACTGAACTCCACTGATGTTGATTCATCATTGTGAGAGGGGATATCTTGTTTAAACAAAGAGCCCACATTCCTCTAGTATTTTAAGTTGGAACTGTAGGTTGTTCAATTAGAAATAGTTTATAGCTGAGGAATCTGGTGTACCATGGTAAGCATGGACAAGCAGAGGTCTTGGCATACATTACTGTAACAGATGAGCTTTTCCTATGAAGGTAAATGAAAAATGTGAGTAATGTTGGCAGATATGTGTGCAAAACATATCTCAAGTGAATGATGCGATGTGCGATGTAAATTTTTCTCTGCTACTGTTTCTTAGGTCAACTATTGAAGTATAGATCTATACTGCAACTCTGTTCGGTGTGTGTGTGTGTGTGTGTGTGTGTGTGTGTGTGACTGTGTCTGTGTGTGTGTCTGTGTGACGCTCTGTCTGCATGTCTGTGTTCATATGTGTGCGTGTGTACATGTCCGTGTGAATGCGAGTGTGTTTTCAGTGGACGTGCAAGCCTAGATGAGTTTGTGTATGTGCGTGTGCATGTCTTTCTCATCCAGAGTGAGTCGTGAAACTTAATTGCTTGCACATGTGGAGGATTTTCAAGTGTTTAGAATAAAGTTGGTTTCAAGAAGGGGCAAAAAAATGTAAGGGGGGGAAAAAAAAGCAGAGCAGTCTGCAGCTAGAGACAGCCAGCCCCCTCAGCCCCCTCCCTCTGCTGAAACCAATGCCTTTCTCTTCCTCTCCTCACAGGAGTAAAGGTCATAGGTCATGGGGGAAGATCTCTGTGATTGGACACAGGCCTGTTGTATCAAAAGTGGAGGACACAGTAAAGCTATAGTGTGTAATGTGACACTCTCCTGCCTCTGATCAAAGTGATACCATCAATGAAAATACCATAGCTAAACATCTACCTTTTGGCCACCAAATGGATAAGTAAATACATCACAAATGAAGCAAAAAAAAACATTGGAAATTGGAAATCTGGCATACCACCCAAACCAGTCGCCTCACCCCTCGACTCACCCCTCAGTCCTTCTTAGAGGGAGATAAAGTGTTCCAGAGACGGGGAAACACGCACAGTTTCAGAGATGTATCAGAGGCTAAAGATGGAAAAGTGCTTTTAATCTTGTGTAACCCTATAGGGCTCTAAATGGGAAGGGCTTCAGAGAAAGGATCCTTTAAAGAGGACATATAATCCTAATTAAAACACAGAACAGAGCTACCACTCGATCTAAGGGGGCCTCCGCTCCAGCTCAGCCGTCTTCCAGTTTAGGATTCCTTTATTCTTGTTGAAGCAACGCTAATGAAACGATGGTCACAGGCCAACGCAACAAATCTAGCAATCATTATTGTTATCCTACACAGCACTTATGAATACCTTCACGTTTAAAGTCTATTTGTAGCATGTGCAACCTTCAAAGCATACATGAAAAACTGACTACATTCTATCAAAGGGTCATCACTGTATATGTAATTTGCAGGCCAGTCTGAAAATAGACTTTGTTTCTCGAGTAAGAGAACAGATGAATTTTCATACTTAGTGTTTTCTCATATTTCCACTGTAATTACTCAAATCAATGCAATCCCACCCAGGATGATCACATAAAAAAATCTATTCAGACAAAAATATATTAATGTCATATTCACCTGTATGGCACATCAGTGGTACACCTACGGTTGGTCTAAAAATTCAAGTTATCACGTGGGTAAGACTGCCCCTTCTTCACCTGATCTCCCTAACCCTCTCCCTTCTCTGTCTCATTTTTTAACAATCTGTCTACCCCCCCCCCACCCCAATTCCCCCAACCCCCTCCCTTCCATTGATCAGGGTAATTGAGAACAGCCATGTCCCCCCTCTTCTCTGCCGTCCTCTCCTGCTGCCCCCTCCCCAGCCTCATGAAAGCCCAGACATCTGGTCCGCATACACCCCAAGTCTTCATCCCCCCCTTCACCCCCCAACCCCTATCCTTCTCTGGAATAACCAGACAGATTCCCAAGGTATTTGAGTGGCTTGAAGAAGAAGAAGAAGAAGAAGAAGAAGAAGAAGAAGAAGAAGAAGAAGAAGAAGGAGAAGGAGGAGGAGGAGGAGGAGGAGAAGGAGAAGTAGAGGAAGAAGAAAAAAACAGCTATTCATATAAACATGAAAAAAGATGGGGAGACTGGAAAGGCCAGAGAATAAATCTCTGGAAGAGGAAACCATCAGGGATCATTTGTATCCACACAAAACTAGTTAAAAAAAAAAAAAAAAGAACAAAGAAAAATGAAGCCACATATGGCTTTGCGCAACCTTTGTTATAATTGAAGAGTTCACTTCCAAAACATCTTGTATTAGAAATAAAATATAGAGGATGCATTCTGTAAAACTGCTGTAACATTGTCAACAAAATACTTGGGTAACCTACTGTCTTTTAACAAGTCCCATGATTTGTTTTAATTTTGTGTCATGAATCATTTTGCAAGAGTAGGTGTAGCTTTTTCTAAATGGTGATGAGAAACTCTTCATTTGATCTTCATAGTGTGGAGTGAGCGCACGCCGTATGAAAGGTGATTGAAAGGCCGGCTTCTCCAGCAGGAGGATCATTAGTCCTTATAGCCATTAGGTATTATGACGGTAAAGAATGGACAGTGACCTTATGGGAAAAGATCTCAAGATACTGTACGCCCTGCACAGCCTATACATTAGGAAATGTGTTTTCTTTCCAGTGTGCAATGGATGAAGGGATGATAGAAAGGGAAGTCTGGGATTTTGAGGTTTTCTGTGTGTGTCTGTGTGTGTGTGTGCATGCGTGTGCATTCGTTTGTGTGTGTACATGTGTGCCTCTGTGTGTATGTGTGTTCATCCAGCAGCAGCAGCAGCAGCAGCGGTGTAAGTTACGTGTTACAGATAGAGATCAGGCAGGGACAGATTTAATTAACAGATATCTCTCCTTAATGTAGATTCTTTTGGCTCCCTCAGATACATCCCCTTGTGCTTATCCAACCAGAAATAACTTATCTTGGCTCTGCACTCCTCGTAATGTATTTCTTACAGCGTTCAAGGGAACAAGGCTTCGGCAGACGGAGTACACCTTCATGTTTACTCACAGCAAACAGCAGTCAACGAGATTATCGTACAGAGAACGGCCGCTAATATTCAGGCATTACATTCACATGCGCAGTTTCCAACACATTGTCTTGAGAAAACTCTATGTGCGTGTGTGTGTGTGTGTGCCATGTGTATTAATTTGCTCACCATAAACTAAAGCTAATAGAGATTTGCCCTTTTAACTATCTCTCAAGGTGACCAGATTACTGACATCAATTAAAGCGGGTCCCATTGGCTGGGTGCCCAAAGCACAGACTCACCCTCAGAGGAAGAGGAGGGATCATCATCCAATAAATCACCCAGGGAAAGGAGAGAAGGGGAGAGAGGGAAGGAGGAGAAGAAGAGAGTGAAATGGGGGAAAGTGAAAGGGGCAGAAGGAGAGAAAGGAGAAACTTCAATATCCTCATAGAGGCAATTTGTCCTACAGCACAGGTTACGTAGAATCAGTTAAAACGATCTCAGTAAAGTAAATAATGAAATGAAGTTTAATGCTTATGGATTCTATATATGGATTCTACAGTAAGTACAGTCCTGCTGGTTGCCACAGCTCAACGACCTGGAAAGAGTCAATGAGGAAGGAAGCGGAAGAAATGAAAGACAAAGAAATGAGTGTAACAAAAGAGAAAGAGAGGGCTGGTTTCCATGTCTATTCTATTGGAAAACTTGAAATATTTAACAGGAGACTCAATACAATATTTGCTTATTTGTGTTTGCATAATAGCATAGCATAATGTCATACACTGTACTGTGGAGTGTGTGTGTCTGTGTATGTGTGTGTTTATTTTTGTGTGTGCGCATGAATGTGCATTACTGTAGTGTATACAGTATGTGCATGTGTGTGTGTTTGTGTGTGAGTGAACATGGTTGCATTAATGTGTGTGCATTTAAATTCCTGTGTGCATGCATGTGTCTGTGTGTGTATGCACATGTGTGTCTGCGTGTGTGTGTGTGTGTGTTTGTGTGTGCGTGTCTGCACATGCATTTGTTAATGTGTATATGTGCGCATGTGTGCAAATGCATGTCTGTGTTTGTGGTGAAGGTGTGAATATTTTGTGTGTGTGCGTGCGTGCTTGCGTGTGTGTGTGTGTGTGTGTGTGTGTATGTGCCTGCCCTCATCCTGACACTCCCTCAGGTAATCGCTCATTCCGCTCATTAACACTTTACACTGATAGGAGTGAGGTAAAGTTGCCTTAGCGTGAGTAAGACTTCCATATCTAAGTCCGCCGGCAGGCAGCCCACTCCGCTCACACTTAACCTTGTGGATTCAAAGTATTACGCATCATTATAGAGGAATGTGAGGGCCTGTGGCTTGGTGGCTTGGTGAAGAGAGAGATCCAGGAGTAGAGTTCCTGTATTTACCCCCAGTCTCATCTTTTACAGTATTTCCCATTTGGCTTCTGGTATCGGGTTACGTGAAACCGAATCAGTGGCAAGTTTCTGGTGAATTCATTATGCAGGTGATGCAACGTCACCCCTGAGTAGGTCTTTGTGTGGGTGGGATAGCTGACAGTAATCACTCCCTTATGGGCATGTACAGTAATATACACAGCTACTGTGCTGCAAACACACATACTGTAGAAGTAACACATACTGCATTCATCAAGCACATCGGGGTTAATCGTTGTTGTTGTGAGAGGCATGTCGGTTTTTGAAAGGGCTTTTTTTTTTCAGAGATGTCTGAACTGCAGAGGTATTTACAGCATCACAAACACACATGCATGCCCATTTCAACACATGCACACACACACATATGCACATACATGATGAATCCATCATTATACGGAGTAAAATGCAATTCAATGACACATGGCACTCTGTTTAAAAGCATACTTTGAGGGGGATGAGGAACTTTAATTAACCTGGGTTGCAGACGGGAGGGAGGGAGCGGTTATCCAGTGGCCTCTGGCATGGCGCCTGTCCAGCCCTGAGAGGTGAAATATGTCCTTATGGATCTGGAGTCAGCGCCATGCAATATTCTCTCTTCCTCCACACACACATTAACCTTGCAGGTGTGAACACGGACGGAGATTGGGACAGATGATAGAGAGAAGGGACACAAGAGATAAGATGGCAGATGAGGGAGCGAGGGAGAGAGAGGAGAGATAGAGGGAGAGAGAGAGAGAAAGAGAGAAATTGCCCTACCACTTCACTGCACACAAAGTCAGCAATACAATCAAGGGCCTAACAAACATACAATGGCTTCCCTAATTGAATTGGAGTCTTCAACCACACTCAGTGGAGTTGTCCCTAAATTAAAGCAAATACTGTTTGATGATGCGGTGAACATAAGTAGAGGTGAACAATTCACAGAGATGAACAATTCAAGGTAATTGATTTTTTTGATGATTAAAAAACAGTCTTGCTTCAATGAAACACTGAAGACCCCCCATCCCCCTAGTCCCTAATGCACCACCTGCCCCCATGGCCTATCCTGTCCCTGTACCTCCCCCCTCTCTTCTGCTTCTAAACCCCCTTGGGTTAGTGACTCCGCAGACCTTGGGTCCAGCTTTCCCAGACGGCGATTTAAAATAACAATTGCATGCATATCAGGTTTCAGGCCTCTGAAATACATGTGAGATGAGGTAATGTGATCAGTGCACAGCGCCATCCAAACCTCCCTCTCTCACTCTCTCTCTTTGTGCATATGCGTGCATGTGTGTGTGTGTGTGTGTGTGTGTCTTACTATTTGTCCGCATATCTTTGTTTTCATGAAAGTGATGAGGGTTAGGTAGAGTATATCTGTGTGACACTGCAGACATGTTCCTTTGCTTTGTTAAAGGTTTTCTTGTGACCCTTAAAATAATACCTGTTCTTTTGAGAAGTAGATTCACATGTAGAATGTGGATATGAAGAAGAAATCATATGCAGAACTTAGAAAAAGAAAAGCAAATCCCCTTCATACTTGACACTGTGTCAGGCATGGGAGCTTTGTGCCTGTTTTCAATTAGATCCCAAGTTAAAACGGTATTAAACTCTAACATGCTTTCATTGAGTCAAAATTACAACTCAATTAATACCCCATAAAATGGTCACAGAGTTAACGATTGAGCAAAGAGACATAGCCATAACGTTACCCATAACATTAAAATCAGGAGTCAGGGTTGCAGTGCCTCACTGCACATGGAGAGACACAAGACGCTTGTCGACCCAGTAAGTGCCAGTGCATAAACACTAATAATAGCTTCCATAAAGTCACTCATATGGCACTGTGGGCTAGTCCTAGGGGGACCATTAAAGATGCCGTGGCCCAGGGCATCCCTCGCAAGATGCGGGTGGAAGTGTTGCGGTTTGTTGGACACTGGCAGCGGCTGAGGTGATAAGAGCGACCCACAGAAACAAAGAGCCAGAGGGACAGAGACGACAAGCAATTAGAGAGGAGAATAAAACCAGCCATTATGCTGGAAAAGACACTACAGGTGAATGCTCCGCAGTGAGATAGAGCCGCACTCTGATTAACAATAATACCAGGAGAATTGTTTTCCTGATTAGGAGGAGCCACAGCTAAGGATGGCATTTCTATGCACTGGGATGATTTGTGGACCTCTCCACTGGCTCTGCATGCAACGCTAACAAACAACCTAAATACATAAATAAAATATAAAGAAAATAAGCAAAGAGCAGGAAAAACAACCTATCAGTAGGAATAAAGAAGGAGGGTAGGGGCGGGCTTCTCACCACCACACTCATTCTTCTGGCTCTGTACTGTACTCAAAGCTTGCTATTCTTCCACTGCCCCCCTCCCTCCATCCAGCCCTCTGTAACTCCCTTCCCTCATCTCTCAAATTCCCCCCGCTCCCTCCTCTCTCTCTCCCTCCCTCTACATGGCTTTAATAAACACACACTCCTGGTTTAATCTCACAGAAACACGTTCGTCTCGCTGCAGAGACAGGACCAAAATCACTCACTCCCTTCCTCCCCCACACGTCCCTCCCATTCTCCGGGCCCCATCCCTCCCATGACAGCTACCTTTCAATCGGGTAATCATGGGCTAAGTAGCCATTTCCATTTCTGCCCCCTATTGAAGGCGGGCTATGGTGAAAAGGCAGGGCCTTGTAGGTATGGCTGCTAATGGGGCGACAGACAAGGCCTCCCCATTCTGTCAGGGGGAGCTGAGAAGGAGAGCCTCTTATCAGCAAGCCACAGCCACCATTCCTCACCAAATTGGCTTCTCCTTACCATCTCTCCCTCTCTCCCTCTCTCCCTCCTACTTACCACCATTCCCACCTACTTCTCCATACCATCCCCCCTTTATCCCCAACTTTTAACTTAACTAAACAAATCAAAGTTAGCTGTTTTTTTTCATTCCTTCAAATCATAGTGCTCTATGAGGAATGATGACAGGTCACTTCACTCACTTCACAGTTAAGAGGGATCTACTGTATTGGAGTAGGCCATCCAGAGGAGTAAAACCTTTATAATGAGGATTGTAGAGGAATGAGCGACCGCTATTCCACAATTTTCCATGCTATTATTTTTTTTCCTTTTCCCCTTTTGTATTGTTTGCCTCCTTTTCCCATGTGTTCTCTCTCCTGTTGGGATTCTAATTTCGAAGTGAAAAAAAACAAATATCCAAAACAACTCAGACCACAGTATGCAACAGAGCTAAACATTACACATCGTCCCATTTTTCCCAGCAATTTCCCCAATATCCCCACACATTCCCTTTCATCGCTGGATGTGTGCAATTAAAGCCCAATCTCCTCTCCTGCCCCACCCCCAACCCCTCCGATCCCATATGTTGCTGAGTGGTGGAGCTGTTGAGAAAGAGAAGTGTTAACCTCCTCTCCAAACCGCAGGCAGAAGGGCTGCATTCCTCCCCGAGAACTCAACGTGCTGTTTATCTGCATCCATGCACTCTGTCACCATGGCAACCCCAACCAAATACACTGGCCTGTTCAACTCTGTTTAATTTTTTCCTCCCTTTTTTGATTTCATCACTGGGCTCCCATGCACACTCTCGCTAAGATAAACAGAGATGGAGCCCGTACTCAGCCAAGCCTGCGTGAGTTTATTTTGAGTCTCCGCCCGGTTCGGTCCATGACGCTGTTTCGCCATCCCTCTCACTTTTCACTGCTTGAAAGTTGGAAAATGCTCAGCGTTTGTGAGGCAGAGGAGACTGGAGCTGTGGTTTGAGTTGGCTCGGCTCGTCTGAGACATAACGCCCCAAATAGTTTGAGAGCAGTGTGTTCATTGCATGGCTTACGACAAGTCAAATTCAGAGACGAAGCTAGACGAAAGAAGAGTGGCCTCTGGGAGCAGTGAAGATTCATTATTTATCTGTTTACACACTGTCACCACTACCCGATATAAACAAATTTTTATCACTCTCTGTCATACACACAGCACACACACACAAACACATACAACCTTGTCATGCGCAGGAAATCAGGGATGCCAGTTAGTTGAGCCCTAAAACTCCATATTAATGGACTAGCCTGCAATATGACACTTTGTTCTCTTAATTAGCACTCCTTCTCCTCCATTCAGTCGGCGTTCCAATGGTTGACTATTCCTTTATTAGGCAGGATTCCATCTCCAGCTTTCCAATAGGCACTTAACTCCTGCCTAATAGAGGATTTTCCCACACTTCCTCTGACAAGCCATTCAACTGAGAAGAGTTAATTTGTTTCTAATGCTTGGCTAATGGAGGATCCTGATGGCAGGAATTGAGTGCTGGATTTTTGGGGATTGACTTCCCTGCCATATCCTAGTGTAAAATGAAGTCTAAAAGATGAGAATTTTCTCTCTTATAAACCACAGGGTGAGAATTTGTTAACTCCGAGGGTTGAAGAGTAAGAAAAAAGGCTGAATGGAAATGAAAAACTTTAGGCTTTAGTTACACTCTACTACACACAAAGTTGAATTGAGAGCTGATCCCTCGAAGTCTTTAATCAAAGGACACAATTTTGCACCCAGAGAGGAACTCTATGGAAGCCTTGCAGTGGTGCAATTATTGTTGCTTTTTTTTTTTTTTTACTGTGGATGTGAGAGGGGGACTCTTCGGGACTATCTCAGCCCTGCAGTGGCCAGTCAGTTAGCGTGTGAGTGACAACCTGTGGCACTATCAGCTGTCCTGCTGCGCAGCAGGAGTGGCAGGGAGAGAGGGCTGGGGGTGAGGGTGAGGACGGAGGCAGAGCCATGCCAGGCGGAGGGGATGAGGCTCACCAAAGGCTATCTGGAAATAGCACTGTGGGCCCAAATATGGCTCCTCTAATCAATCTAATTCCGTCTGCAAGCTCTGGCCTTCTCTCTCAGACGTTTCACTGCGTCAAGATAACCTTATCTTAACCTGCCACATCCTTTACAATTAGCGCTCTCTCTATACACACACACAATGGTGCCAAACACACACACACACTCGCATGTTTGCACACACACACACACACACATACACATTCAATTTTTAAATTAAGTACATCAGTGTAGCGCACACCAATACGTCAGCCTCCTATTAATTTCCTCACTATTTATTCTTTAAATGTAGCTCAATACCTTAACTGTACGTGAAAACCGCATTTACTGTGTGTGAGATGTTTCAATCCCCGCCCCTTCACGAACTATACAGAACATAATAAAAACATCTTTTGCCGCCTATTCCATGGTTTCATGTCTTTGCTAATGTCCATAGCAGTTGTCAAGCACTTGATACGATCTAGGAAGTGAAGTGCATCCACTGGGATTATGCATGACAATAGCGTGAAGAGGCGGATGTGGTATCGCAGGAAAACTTCAGCCTCGCTCTGTTATGCTTCACACCTGTGTTCTGGAAGAGCGGACAAGCAATAGCAGAGCATCGTACGCCAGTGACAGATGATCATCAGAGCATTTTGGCGTGGCTGGCGTGAGGGAGGGAGGGGCGGGCGGGGGTTTTGGCGCCTTGGGCTCTGTCACGTCATCTCAGATAGGTGGTAGGGTATGAAGATGAAACTTTAATGAGGTAGCTCTCACCATGGCGACACTCATCACACCTGATCAGCCGCTGATTGCCATGGGGATGGACCATTCCATAGCTATTCCTAGCGGGAGGGAAGCCGAGACAGCAAATCCTGAAGGAAACATGGGCAGATCAAAGAGAATCTACCAGGAATGAATATGCTTATGCTTGTATGCATAAGGGGCCAGCGAGGGGAAGGGGGTTGATACATGTAACGATCAACTATTGGAGTGGCTGCTGTGTGTCTTTTCTTTTGTTTCGTTTTCAACTTGCCCAGTTTTATCCGGACCAGCCTGTGAAGATATTTCTGTAGCAGAGGAATTTCAGCAAGGTCAGACGGACAAAGACTTCGCCTCCTCCCAGTTTTCCCTTTCCTCTGATAACCCCTTGGATTTCTAATACCTTTTCTGCTGCCTTCCATGAAGCCAGGGACACAAGCTGTCTATTGATCCATTGTTTGAATCACTTCACTGTGTTATGTATGCGCATGCAGACTGTATATGTGTGTGTGTGTTTGTGTCTGTGCCATGAATGCTTATGTGTGTGCACATGTGTGTCTGTCCTCCTGTGTGCTGGTGCAGATTTGTATGTGTCTGTGAAATAGAGAGAGAAGCATGCACACACACACACACACACACACACACACAAGCCAATGGTGACTTGTCAGGATAATTAGGACTAGTAATGAGATGTGGTGGGTGGAGTGCGTTTACCTCACCAATGCTGATGACCAATGCCCTTGAAGTCCATCAGGGGGATGAAGGTGGAGAGATACGGCCTCATCAGCACGCAGCCAGTCACACGGAAAACACAGCAGCATTACCACTAAACACAGAGCAATGAAAAAAAGATATGTTGTTGTGTCATTTAGTCTGTTGTATCTCCTCTGCAGTAAATATGAAAAGCAAATGATTAATTACATTACAGCACCAACAATTAAATACAATATTTGTACATCTTTTTTTCTGAACTACTGCCTGTTTATGTATTTATTGCATAGTGACATGATTTAATGAAATAGCATGTTTGGAATAATGTCCATTAACCTCTATAACAAAGTGAAGAGGACAGGTCGGACCCAGACTCTCATTCAGAGACTCTTTACAGCAGTGCTGAGGGAGAGAACCAAACGTTTAACCCAGAGCAGTTTGCCCCTCATTCGACACCACACCACAATAAAAATGATTAGAATAATTGATCAATTTACTCTGGGGCCAAACTAATCAATGAGATACATTATTAAAAGAAGGCTATTGATCAGGATGGAGGCAAGCCGAGTAAAATGTTTACCGCAGCAGAGAGGCCAGGATCAATTGCGCGGCCAAGGCAGTTGAATAGAGCCCCATATGGATCAATGTGTGATGGAGCAATAGGGCTTATGGATCTGCCCACTGTCCACTGTCCCTTTATAACAGACACTGAATGAAAGAGTGAAAGCCGCTGCATTCTCGAGGTGCAGCAGTAGGCTGCGGTAGGACAGGCTCTGCCACCTTTGTTACCGTAACAGACCTTTTCATCAATAAGCATGGGGGCATGGAGCTTGGTTAGGGAATAAGAATGGATTCAAGTGGGAAGGGCCCCCCTCTGTTCACTATTTTCATTGTGTATGTGTATGTGTGTGTGTGCATGTGCATGTGTTTGAGTGAGTGAGTGCATGTGTGCATGCGTACCTCCATACATGCATAATATGTGTGTGTGTGCCTGTGCATGTGTGTGTGCATGCATGGATGTGTGTGTGTGTGTGTGTGTGTGAATATATGTGTGCATACATGTGTGAAGGGATGTGGGGGTATTGATTGTGGACAGGGACATTTTAAAAAGTCAACATAGACCACTACTCCACCACCAGTTCAAGGAGCTATTTTCCACACAAAAGAAAGCTTTGAGGAGAGAAAAGAGAAGGGCAGAAAAAAGAGGCAGATTTTAAAATGTGCTCTAAAGAAAAGCAGACTCGAGGCTCCTCTCTTCCCTCCCTTCTTTTCTGGCTTCTTTCTTCGCAGCTATAGAAAGGAACAGAATGATTGTGGGGTGCAATGGGGGGGAGATGGGGGTTACTGAATAGACCTCGACGCTTTTACAGATTTCCTCTCTCCCCACCATGGAGGACATCTGACCTTTGAGGGGGGAGGATGAGGGAGAGAGAGGGAGACAGAGATAAAGAAGGAGGGGTAGTTGGGGGAAAGGGGAGGGAAATCATAATGAAAAGTGGTAATTCCTTAGAGAGGGAGCGAGAAAAAAAAAATGTCTAAGGGCCAGTAATGAGATCGTCTGACTAGCAGGTTGCTATAGCGACCACCACAGTATTACTATACACTACACTGTATGAATGAGAGAAAGACCATCTATTGTTGCCACAAGTGGATGGGTCAGAGAGAAAAAGAAAGACTATGAGAGTATGAGACGAGGAGAAGCGACTCAGTGTTAAATGGGTGATACAGTAAATGCCACTAAACCAATACCGTATGAATGCGGACAAAAAGGGGAATAAATTAACATAGAAATGTAAAGATACGATAACTTTTTTTTTTCAACAAATAGAGACTGTTATAATTCAGTTTTCTTTAATTGGTCAGGTACATTTAACAGGTTGAATGCTGGGAGCTGAAGGTCCGGATCCCAGACATTGACTGTGGCTTGGGTCGTGCTTCCTTGGCCCAGCGTCCAGGAGGTGGAGGGCTGATCCCCCGTCTCTAATTGGCCAGCCAGGGATCCAGGTGGGGGGAAGTTAACCCCGTGCAATTGTTTGGTTGGTCGGTAGGTCAGTGCTGGACTCCCCCAGCTCTGAGCTGCAGATCTGATTACAGTGGTCTCTTTACAAAGCCTGCTTCCACCACCTGCTCCCACTCCACTCCTCCAGCCTCTGATAAACTATCATCACTGCAGATTGAGACAAATGATCTCCCTCTCCCTCCTAGTCCCACTGCCCAACTGTTTGTGCATGTGCGAGTGTGTATGTGAGAGAGAGAGAGAGAGAGGGAGAGGAGAGGGAGGGGGGTGGATCGGAATGAGAGCTATCAAGAAAGGGGGAGTTTTACTTAGTGATTACAATATGTTGTTAAAGTGGATTACATTTACGCCTGTTTATGTGAATGTACGTGGAATGTGCTTTTAAGTAGGTTTGGATTTCTTGGCGAGAGCGCGCAGATATCCAGCGAGTGAGGACAAAAGACCAGTTCTTTTTCTGACTTGAATATTTGAGTCAGACTCGCACTATTTGGGTCTGTACACTGTAGTCGTGTGACACTGCCCTGTGGGTAACGAACGTTTCCTTCCTCGGAGGAAGTACTGGTTCATGTGAGCCCCGGAGACAGGAGGCGGTGTGGCCCAGCGATAATCATATTGAATGGACAATGCTGCAGATAGGTGTGGGCTCGCTAACACGCATGCCTGGTGCAACAGGGAGGGCCTGCAGGAACTGGCCATGAATACACACTCACGCTATGGGGTCAACAGCAAAACAGTCTGATAAGAAGAAGCCTTGACATCCCGCAACCATTTTTTTCAGTTGGTTTAATGTTGGTATTATGGAAAAGACACAGACTCTCATGGCAGTCAGAAAGATGAGTGGACATCATGCACCATGCTTATGCCCTGAGTTTTAAGTGTGTGTGTGTGTGTGTGCGCGCGCGCGTGTGTGAGAGAGAGAGAGAGAGAGAGAGAGTGGGCGAGTGTGTGTGAGGGAAGAGGGGATGGCATTTGTGAAAGCTCAGTCCACTGACTTTGAACAAATGCAATACACATATTAATCCGTTTCAATACCCCCCTAGTTAATGTTTCTCTCCTGAGGAAGATTGACTTTTTATTTTCCAATGTGGAAGGAGCAAGCCTTTGATCCTCTCTCTCTACCACAGACAAGCCACCTTAAATATACCAAGGTGGAGGAGAAATCACACTCACGATGTGTGGCTATTACATGGGCCACAGACAATAAGCCTTCTGCATCTGTTATAGGAATTGTACACTGGCATAGCCTTTTTTGCAGTATCTAATCAACATCTCCATGCTTTTATGTTTACAGTTACCAAAGTTTCATTGAAATGTGGATTACTGACGTCTTTTTGAATAATCAGTACCCCAAAAGACATTTTTACCACAGACCAGACCATTTTTTACAGTATTTTTGTCACTTGCGTGAGGAGACAGAGAGGGATGGATGAGGAAGGATGAAGGATGGAGGAGGAGCCAGTTCTCTACCTCTCTGTGAGAATCAGAGAACCAAAGATAGACATAGCTTGATCATGGCAGTTTTTATTGGCAGCCAAGTTACAGAGTTATACAATGCTGCTCCATGACCCTTACTAAGTAACTTGTGAATTTTTCTCACTATGGCAATATTGTGGATGGTATTGTCCATATGTGCAGCCAACTGTTCAGCTACATGGCATTCACAGGACTAAACTGGCCAAACTTTATCTAATTACAGTAAGACTGAAGTTAGTGTAGATCTCAACTGCGAGACCACACCCTCTTCTGGCTGGATGTATGAATGCTCCAGAACTTCCCCATTGACTTGCATGCAAAACTTCCCATTATCCTTACTTATTCTATCTTCTTAAAGTTATATTTCACTATAGTTAAACATTTTTACGTCTTAGCACTCATGCCCCAATATGAGTTCATGAACGGACTGCCACCAATATTGGTTACTCTGGATATGGTAATGCGTTGTTACTAGATTTAGTGACTTTTCAGACCCCCTGGCAAATTAAACCTGCTACATGTAGAATATTACCTGAATATATCATTCTCAAATAATTTTGATAGTATAGTATAATGGTTGTAGAAAAATGAGACCATTGACCAGAAAATTGGTTTATTCTGTGTGTTGCCAGGTACAATTTCCTGAGAATTGTGCACAACTGACTAACGGCACAAAGGAAGTGCCACATGTCGTATTCACGTCATGTCGGTTTTAGTGTAAATACGTCCTGCCATCTGAGAAAAAAACTTTCACGTCAGCCTCCTAGTCAAAATTTTGTATATGGCATTAAACACATGAACACTTCCAAGTTCTACGAGATGTCATCCCGTTCTCCCACCTCTTATATGACATGAACACGACATCAACCAAAACAAGAAGAGGGCTGCCTCTTTTAAAACTAGAAGGGCACTCGGAGAGCGCAGACCTCCGCCAAGGTTCGCGCTATTATTGCTTGTTTGTGAGTCGGATCCGGATCCGCTCCAAAATGTAATGGGTTCTTCCTTGGCCCATGCTACACCCTTCCACGAAGTTTCATGAAAATCTGGCCAGTAGTTTTTCCGTAATCCTGCTAACAGACAAACAAACAGACAAACAAACAAACAAACGGCACCGAAAACATAACCTCCTTGGCGGAGGTAATTAACAGCATGAAGCTACTCACAATGGCAGATGGTGGAACTATTGATAAAACATCGCTCCCAACAACTGTACCCTGTTCAATAAAATGCAAAAAAGAAGACTTTGACGAAGGAGACAAAACAAGTGAAGAAGGGGAGTGACAGAGCCTGGGGAAGACCAGAGTGAACCTCTGTGAAATCTGTTACCAAAGCTTTTAAATCAGCTCTTTGCAACACACTGTGGTTGATCTCTAGATTTCTAATCTGTGCACAACGGCATAATTTACTAAAATTGTATTTACCCAGACAGCTACTATCTAACCTAGCATAGCTAAACTTCTTCTCTGCGACAGTGATGTAAAATACTTCTGCTAACATTAGAGCTCCACTACCAGGGTAACGTTGCGTTGCCATCAGCGTTGCGTTGCCATCTGCGTTGCACCAATGTGACGTTCTCCCTGCTCCACAGAGCGCGTTGACTTTGCAATCGAATCAAACAGAAAACAATCAATTCAACTTTATTTCAATGAGGGAGAAGGCGTGCGTCAGCCATCGAGAATTGAACTTTTTTTTTAGCTTGGACGCAGCTATCGGACCAACATGATCTCACACAAATACGTGAAATGAACACGATCTCTAAAACGGCGATTTACGTGCTGTGGACACGTATTATGAGAAAATAACGTTTCTCCACCACGAACTGAATTATGTTCCCCCGCCACGAATTTAAATATGTTTCTCTGCCACAAATTGAATTACGTCCCAAAGGTTAGTTAACGGTTAAATTTAGGCAAGTACAACGACTTTGGTTAAATTTAGGCAACTAAAACAACTCGGTTAAGGTTAGAGAAATGGTTTGGTCATGGTTAATTAAGAAAAAGGTTCGTTAAAAATTGAAATGTGACTTACGGTTGAAATGTACTTTGAAAACGCTGGGAATCGAACCCCACCAACATGTAATTTGCTGTTAACATGTCATGTTCATTTCATGTTTTTCTGTGAGATCGGTCTGCATCGGACGCAACGCGAGCAGTGGAGCATTATTCAGTGAAAGGAATTTTTGACTGGTAGCGTCAATTTTCTCAAAAAACAAAAAAACTCTTGTGAGTTTTTGGGACCACTGGAAAAAATGTTCAAGTGTTTACCACCAAACTAGTACAGCTGACGCCATTTCCGCTATTTGCTTGTCCAATCCAAAGAGGACTGATCACAACACTTCCCCTATCTGCCTAGCCCTTCTGCTAAGAGAGGGGGTGGACAGCAGGATCGGTGTAGCAAATATATTGCTATGCAAATTAGCATATGATGTCATCTTGTGACTTCTAGCAACTTCTTGAGCAGCCAATATCTACATTCCTTGGAAGAAAGTTGTCAACAATGGCGACTTGCTTTCATTTTGACAACAGCTCTGTGTTAACAAGTCATTTTGCCTGTTAGCTGCAATGACTGCAGACAGCTGCACTTTGACGAAAGCCTGAATATCGATGGTGACGAGAGATGCCTGCGACAAATGTGGGAGGTTAACTGTTAACACATTTAAATTGAGGTATGTGTTCAAAAATCATCTACCAAAGTGAAATATCGTTATCGAAGCTTGTTGTCTCTGACTGACCATGTTTTTAGCTAGCTAGCTAGCTCCAGCTCATCTGTGTACTGTTCCAAAACAATGTTTTGTAATTCAGAGTCATATACTGATAGAATTGAGTTTATTGCAAGATACTAGGTTTGTGTCTGGAGGTGAGGTTAAGCTATTTATGATGCATGAAATATATTTTTTCCCACTTAATGAAGGTGTTTGTCTGCCATGTGTCAGAAATGAAGGGGACATCTGGTGGAAATATAGATTTTAGACACGTTTGCTGACATAACATTGGAATGAATGCTTTCACTGGATATTGGTTATGTAACTTTTAATGAAATGGGTAACCAAGGCAACTTCAGGATGTTTTCTTTTTCTTTATTTTCTCCCAAAGCAGTGAGCGGGACATGAATGACATTTCTATCTATGCTCTTATCAGCCCTGGACCGGAGGACACAGGCTGCCCTTCCTTGTCCCCACGACTGCAGCCTCTTTTAGGAATCTGGGGCCACTCACCATTGTGCTGTCCTACAGGAAGTACGGTTCACTGCTCACTCCCAGCATTCACTGGGTTTCCTGTGTCAGGTTACCATGTCCTGTGTTTATTTTCTTTGCTTTTTTGTCTGTATCCACCCTATAGGATTTTTCTAACATCCACCAAACCATACAATGGAGAGGATGGCACTATCTCAACTATTGGGAGGAGGTGTTCCACAGTGAAGAATGCATCTTTATCTCTTCAGGGATTTTCTTCTCCCGCCATGAAGGATTCTGACTTGTCTTAGTGTGACCTGTCTTCTGGCATAACTTTAAATCCTGAGTCTCTATCAGGTCTGCGGAAAAGAGTTTTTCCCAACCTAAACCAAAAAGAACCTCAATCAATTTCAAATTAAGCAGTCCATTCAATGGACATTGTCTTTGACAGATAAGCTTGTTACACCTTGAGAAAGGGCTGAAGGAAAGACTTTAAAACAATCTCTTCAAAGTAATTATTGCTCTGCTTGGAGTTTTCTTTTTCTTTTTTTTCTTCTTTCTACTCCTCTAAAACAAACAGCTTTGGAAAACTTAGCAGGGTGTGATTGATAGAGAGCATGAATGATGTATAAAGTCTATTTTGTTCAGATCAATACTGAATTTCATTAGGACACACACACACACACACACAGAGAGACACACACACCATCTTTACTGAGGACATTGCAGGGTTTTCGCTGTTACAAGCCCTTCACTGTATTTTCATTGACAAACATACCTGGGTGAACATGTGCCTGTTATCATTCCATATCAGCACCTCTAAACAAGGTGCCCTGTCTTATGCTGACTCCCACACTTCATTTTAAGTTGCCTTGATATGGTTAGGCTCTCCACGTGCTTCCAGAAAGAGTCCCCCTGCATGCTAAGCACTGACCTCTCAACCAAAGCAACACACCCCTTCTTCATTTACCCCCGTGAGATTCCCCCAGAGGATAGCTCACCTCCACTGTCCTTCCTCACACTCCTCTGTATGCCTGCGATGATGACCATGCTGCTCCTGCATTCACATCCAACATTCACCCTGGTGACTACCTTTCCACCTTGACAGTGGGAGTGGAACCTGGGAGGAGGGGATAGATGTGTGTTTCAATCCCATACTTTTACCCCCCACTCCAGCTAAGGTCTTACATGTCTCGAAAGGTTTTCACAAGGCATCTCTGCAGCTCCAGATGAGCAGAAAGTGTTAAACAAGTGAGAGACGAAACAAGTATGGTGGAGAGAAAAAGGGGGTCTGGAAACCATTTCCTACTTAGTGTTTATATACAGAGCCAGTGCTGGTCTTTAGATGGTGCTCAGACACAGTCTGGTGTTCGGGCGCTCCATACACCCTGGCCAGACACACCAGGGACAGAACTGGTGACAGATGAGGACATGAGAATAGACTCTTTTTGACCCAGTCAAATAGTTTTTGCTCTATACAGAAACTACATTTCTCAGCAATGGCTCATTTCCTCTTGGCTTATCTCCGCAATACAGGATGGATAGAAGGATATTCAGTGCAGATCAGTGAGCTCAGCAAGAGACAAACCAACTCAGTGGCATACTTGTTCTGAAACCTGACTACACATAAAATCATGCATTTAAATAACACACAAGTCCAGTTTTGTTGTTTTGCTGTTGTGTGCTTTGGCAAAATGTACACACGTATGTCATGCCAGTAAAAGTGAATTGAATTGAATTGAATTGAAGTGTTTCAAAAATCCTCCTTGGTGAGCCCCCAGAATATTTGACACACATGTGTTAAAGAGTAAATATTGCCATGTGGATGGGTTCATTCACGAAAGAATATCAAACAAATTCAGAAACAATCACAAACATACTCCACAAAGCCCCACATGGCTACACTGTACACGGCTAGCTGTGGATCTGTGAGCAGAGAGCATCTGAGCATGCATCACACTTGGCGTTTTACGACAGAGGTCAATCGCTGTGACCTCTGCGGGCTTGTATTTCATGGCAGGACTTGGGCAGTGGACCATGAGGTGGAGGGAGAGGGGGTTTGGGATGTTACCGCTCAGGATCTCATCTCCACGACTCCCAGGGGAGGCCCAGCCCGGGCTTGTAATGAGAGGCTTTAACTTATTTCAGTTCTCCTGGGTGGGGGGCGGGGGTGAAGGGCTTGTGGGGGTCTTCAGGGTTGGGGAGGGTCCACACTGTTGATGAATAATGACCCTGTATGTGTCGCTTGCCATAACGCCACTTGAAAGAAAATGATGTTTCTGCTACACCATAAATCTTACCAACACCCTTGTTTTTGGTGACTCGTGACAAACTTCTAGGAACATTAAAGTTGAGGATCACACACACAGATGGGGGAGGATGCAGCCCTTGCCGGTGGCTGTGGAGATGTCATGCTCCATATTTCAACTCTCTTCAAGCAGTTCTGTATACCTGATCATCTTATCTCTTGCAGGTAAGGCCACCTTGAAATAAAAGAGTCATTCAGTGATGCTAAATTCATGTGAGATATTTATACCAATGTTTCAATAATTACATCAGTGTAATAGTATTTCATTGCATATCTAACTGATCAAATAACACTTCTATTTTTAGAGGTAACTCCCCACACTAAATTCACAGCTTAACCTGACAATAAAAGCACAGACCTGAGGGCATGAATGCTGTAGGAGTCAGTAGAGAGCAGGCCAGCGTCTCACTGGAAGAAAGGTCTTGTGCCACTGCCACGGCAGTCTGCTCTTAAAGCTCTCTCTCTCTTCCCGTAATGCTTGCAGTTTTTTTCTCAACAATGTAATATTAAGAAACATAATTTGTTCCTGCCAGAAAGCAGCCATCAAAGTTTTGGTCAAAACTCTAATAATGTGTTATAATATGAGGTATGTTAAGTGGGTAGGCAAAGCAACAACAAAGCCAGCTAGGAAAGACAAAAGAGGGGTTTGGGTTCACACAAAACGTCCACTCTGGGATCAGCTGCTTCACTTGCTATTTTTTACCCCCCCCCCCCCCCCCTCTCTCTCTCTCTCTCTCTCTGTTTTCTGGGAGTTACATTCCACGCATAAAATATGCGACCCAGAAGCCTCTGGGCCCCCTAAGAAAGAAAGAGGACAGTTGCCGTGGCAACCTTGAACAACAGCAGCACACAACATCCCGCTGACGGACAGCACACTCCAGGAGGCCGTTGCACAGGTGCTATTTTCTTTCAAAACATGAAGAAAGAAAAAAAAATCTGAAAGTGCTAATGTTTTTAGATATAAGGAAAATTACCTTACCAAATGGTCATTTCTTGTAGGGGGCCTCTAGGGAATTCACAGCTCAGGTTTCTTGTGTCCAGTCAACATTTCTGTTTTGTCAGGGAAAGAAATCACCACATTTCTTATCATTGCATTCAGACATTCAGAGACTGAAGACAAATACTGCCAAATGTGCTGTGTGCATACACTCTAAGCTGAAAACAATAATTTGCAAAGATCAACATGACCATGGGTTTCACTCATATATTGTAAAATCAGATATGCCTGGGAATGCAATACAACCAAGCAATTATAAGTTTGCTGATTATCCAAGGCGGACAACAACAGTATTAAAATGATATCTCAACACTTAACAGGTAAAATCAACCATCGGTAGAATGTGAGGAAAAAATCTAGCCATTGGCCAGTTTGATAATAAAAGGAGATAAAAACCCAAAAGTAAACATCTGAGAGATAAAGGGATGAAGAGGGGGAGTGGGAGTAGTGCTTGAGGATGTGTTAATGGCATGGAGCGTGGGTCCAGTTCCCACAAAACACTTGATCAGCCTAATTAAAAGAACCTTGGCGTGATACATTCGGAACACTGGGGAGTCAGGCCACGTGCCAAATCTGCACTCACCTCCTCTCTCCCACACACATGCAGGCACAGCCATCTACCACAACAACACGAGGAATAAAAGAGAGAAAGCAAGATGTGCAAAGAGTCTGGGCAAGTTCTCAAGACGCTCTGCTTTGTGATCCAGCAAAAACAAGTCAGGAAACTGTACTTGAAGCGCAGCAGAAGCTCACTGTCAAAGATGTTTGTCACTGTCACTGACCACTGGTTCTCCTGTTGATCCCCTCTATCTGAAAGGAGCATTCAGAGTCCGCTGTACGGAGTATCCAGAGTGCTAAAGTGAGTCATCTTTGGCAGAGGCTGGAAAGAAAACCAGCCTTTTGGAGCACTACTGTACATATGAATCAAACTTATGTATGTGGAAGGACTGCCAGGACTTAATGCGTTGCACATTGCTCCAGCATGCAAACACATATGTACTGTATCCCAACACGCACACACAGACGCTATGCACACACTCATACAAACAGCTACACATGTTTGTTTAAGCTGTTTCTTTTTCTCTTTTTCTCCAAAATAGACACACCAGGGTTGCTACAACAGTAATACACAATCTACAAAACAACCTAGCTCAGAAGAAGAATATCGTCTTACATAGGGAAAAATTCTATATTTTCGTTGGGCAAGAAACTGGAAAATATTAGAGAATACTCTGGACATCAAGTTTTTCTAAATCCAAAAGGAGAATCATGCCATTATCAATGTAAATTATTAGAAGAAGCATACTTCCCTCTCCTAAAACACTTTAGTGAATGCTGTAATGAAGCATGCTACTCTGTGGTAAACCGCTGTAGAAGCATCATGCAACAAGTTCCCTGTATTTATTCTTCATTAGGATTTTAGTAGCCATTGCAGCCAAGTCTTTCTCAATAAATTTGAGTCGACCATTGTTTGCACTCTGAACAGAAAGTTTGAATTTTCCAAACAATTCCTCTAGGGGCCGGAGAAAGTGGTGTACATGTTGCATGCTGTGTATGACAAATGACCTGGCCACACACACCTGTACCTCGATGTGAAATCTAAACATGCTGTATAATTCCAAAGGTAAGTGTTTACACGGTGACGGATATTGTACGTCTGGGTGTCACCTTGCCCACAGCGCAACCTGTCCATGTAAAGCCCCGCTCTTCCACCGGTGCTCCAGTGAGGAGACCGGAGAGGACAAGCAGATAATGGGATTGCCACACCCTGTTTGGGTCCAAAGCCGTATCAGCCCTCAGCTGTTGGACAGAACATTGGGATGCGCCTGGGGAGCATCACCTGGAACCGCTCAACCTGCACACGCTCATTGTTCAGTGCTGTCTCAATCTATATAGAAGGGAAGAGAGGATGATGAAAAAATGAAAAAAAAGAAGCTCTGTGTGTGTGTGTACGCATGTGTGTGTGCGTGTGTGTACATGCACGCGTATGTGTAGTAGTGTCATGACGTGGCCTTTTTTTCCCTGTGTCAACTCTCCGGATCTGCAACATTGAGATAAAAGAGACTCCTTGCGAGAAGCAGCCTTGTTGCTTTTTTCAGCCAATTCTATAATCCTTCACATTAACTATTACTCCCCATTTCCCTCCTTAGTTTTCTCTATCTATAGAACACAGGTTGTCGCTGCTAAATTTTCAGTTTCCCAGCAGTACTGAAGACCCCAGAGAATTACCTTGGCTCTAAGATTAGGAGCCTGTAATGCCTTTTGTTGTTGAGGCTATAATGAATATCATGAGATGCTTATTTTGTGAGTATCATGTCTGTATTTGAATGATGAGCATGTGCTCTGGGTGTGTTTTCTTCACTTCACCCATGCGTCATTCTCTCCTTGATACCCCACCTTCCATACGGTGATAAATCCAACAGCTCAATGCTGCATCCAGCATCGTTCTGCCCTCCCTCCCACCTTAACTCCAAAAACCCCTTTTCCATCATCCAAATCCCTTCATCCATGGCCTACAGGTTATCTCCCCCTACTCTAGACATAATCCTGGCCCCTCTGGCAGAGAGAGCGAAACAGAGAGAGAGAGAAAGAGAGTGAGGGGAAGAGAGAGAGGGAAAGAGAGAGAGAGGGAAAGAAACATACAGAGACAGAAACAGAGAGACAAAGACAGAGAGGGGGAGACAGAGATAGAGAGAGAACGAATGGGAGAGAGAGACAGAGAGAAGTAGCAGAGGGAGGAAGCACAGGGAGAGGTAGAGATATGGAGAGAGGCGAGAAGTATGGAGACAAACAGCAATGCTGTTAGGAAGTCAGTGGAACAACAAGAAAATGTAAACATGTTCCCCTCTCCAACGGCCTTTACCAGAGGTGGAGGGGGGGGGCAGACCTGTCAACGATTGTTAACACATGTGTCCAGGCTTCCTCTAGGCCGTTTACTTGGAGACTGAAGGAGGCTCAGCACCCAAGATTTATGGCTCCCGGGGAAGGAGTGGAAGTGTGTTATTGATAAGTTGCCGAGAGAAGGCGAGGGGCGCCCACTGCAGTAATTAGAGGATGAACTTGCAGCCCATTGATTGAATGGAGTCCTGGATAGACACCAGGGCCACCGCATACAGTACCACAATCATAGACTGACCTCCACTTGGCCAGGTGACCTCACCTCTGCACTGGGAGTGTAGCCTGATACATCAGCGCAGCAAAGGACTCGGCGACAGAGTTTGACACGTCCAAAGTAGTGTTGAACCTGATCAGCGATCAGCCACGACAGCTGGTGTTGCATCAGAACTCAACAACATGATTTTTAATGCATGCAGGCATGTTTTTGTGCGTGCTTGTGTCAGTGTCTGTGTGTGTGTGTCTGTGTGTGTGCAATGTGTGCGTGTGTGTGTGTGTGTGTGTGTGTGTGTGTGTGTCAGTGTGCGTGTGGGTGGAGGGGGGAGAGTGCTGCTTCTGCTAAAGCCTAGTATTATCCCAGCATTCACCAGTGTTTCCAGTGACCACAGGCTTGGAGGCTGGCCCAGTCCTTCTAGACACTGCTTAGCAATGGGACCCACCATTGTTTGATTTGGCTGCATATTCCAGTGTTTTCAGCATTGCCTAAAAGAGGAGGGGTCAGTGGAAGCAGTGAAGAAGTCCGGGAGGGGAGGAGAAGTAAGTCTATGGTCGGCCTTGTTCCCATTCCCCAGCTTTCCTAGGACTTAGGGAAAACAACAGATGCAGAAGTTGAATTCTGGTTCTGCTTTTATTTTTATTTTTTTCATCCGCATTTGGTACCAGACTCAAGTAGTAGTTGAAAATAATTCTTAGCTTTTTTCAATCTGCTTGTAGCACCAGATGGATGGGGTTTACCACATCAGGATGGTTCAGATGGTGCTAGGTAATTTTTCAATCAACGAAAAGTATGTTAAATATGTTCCTATGATTTTTCTGGCAATCATTGTAAGGTCCTATTTGGCAGACTCCACACATCTCTAAGCAGATAAAAAAGAAACAGTAAAAATTATTTGGGAATCTTTTTTGTTCGGTTTCCCCCTTTCAGTCCTACCTCAGTCGTCTAGATCGCTCTGATGCCATTGATACTGTTAAAACAAGGCTCACAAAGGATATTATTTTTAGTTTTCAAAGCAGGACTACTGCAGCTACTCTTCGTAGTAAGTAGGTTATGCGTAGGGGTGAAATGTTCCAGTGGTTGGAGAGTGTTCATTGTGAGCCAGTTCATCGTAACTAACGCCGAGGAACTTCCAGGACACGAACCCACCTGAATCCCTTTGTCCCCCAGAGTCAACATTTAACAGTGCAGGGCTCCCATGCGTAGCCAGGAGCTGGTCTGGAAATCTGAATCCTTCCATCTCATTAATAGTAGATGCCCTCCATCCAGGGTTGGAGATGCCTGAATAATCCTCTCCTGGGTTTTTATCATTCAAATGTATTCCACCCAATAAGACACCTGTTCTGTAACTTGGGCCTCCATCACTTCTCTGTGCGCTCTCCTCCTACGGCACCATGGGGACTCTTTCCGCTCACTGAAGGACCCATAGACTAAGCATTAAGTTTCTAAGGACACCTATACTGTTCGTGCCTATATGTTAGCAGGGGCAGGGCCTTTTTATAGACTATAGGGCCTCGTCTCCCGAAACAACCTGAATGTAACTGTAAGCAATCAGCATTCTGTATAGCACAACATCATCAACGGACAAAACCCCGATGACTTCGCCCTCCACTATAAAATAGATTTCACCACCAGCAGTAACTAGAGAATATTCCTCTTCCTCTTACGAGCACACACCAACCCCCATCTCCCATCCTCCTTACCCTCCTCTCCTGCCCAGGTGAGTGTTGTTCGAGCTGCAGCAGCAGTGGAATTACACAGGCAAGACGAAGAAAGCGGACAATTATCTTCAATATCTGTCAGGCACATCTGACAGCAACAACCCCCCCCCCCCCCCACCCACCACCACCACCACCAACACACACACACACACACACAAGCCAAGAGATGCAGGAGAGTACAAAGAATGGGGGTGTGCTGCTCTTTTGATTGTTCAGAGGCATAGAAATTGTCTCTCTCCCTCTCTCTCTCTCTCTCTCTCTCTCTCTCTCTCTCTCTCTCTTCTACCCCCTCTTTCTCAATGCCTTTTTCTGCTCATTACCCACCACATTTGCATGCAGGCTGCCAAAGAGCAGGCAACGATGGGGAGGGAAATAAAATAAAAGGATTAGAACAATGGTAATCACTGGTGGTGGTGGTGTGTGTGTGTCTGTGTGTCTGTGTGTCTGTGTGTGCGCACGCGCACGCGTGTGTGTGTGTGTGTGTGTGAAAAACAGACGCAGGGAACAAGCATTCGTACGAATTCATCTCAGACAATGTGTTAAGGAGCGATAGAGAGAAAAAGAGGAAGAGATGCAGGTGTAATTAAAAGCCGGTGTCAACCATTCTTTTTGAGTCAAAACAGCACTAACATACATTATTTTCTAATTCTCTAATTCAGAAAATGTGTAAAATCTTATATTAGATCCACAGTGCCAATCTGCATACTAAAACAAAACGGAAATAGTAGTGTGGATTCTACATAACCTCTCAATTTATGGCTGAAGCAAAAGTGGAAATAAAGTTGCACAATTTAAACCAAGCATAATTAGGAAATGTTCGCTTCTGAGCTTGCCACTTCTTTGCCAGGTCTATACTGAGAAAGTGGACTAAGTTATAATAAATTTAAACTTTTCAGTGTGTCCTCGGGGTCTTTACCTCCTAGAGTGGCCAACTAATGCCCCCTGGGTAGAGAGGCTCCATAACTGACATGAGCTCAGGCATGCAGACAAGACCTAATAGAGTTGGGCCATATCAGCTGGGCTGGAGGGATGGTGAGGACTGGCCGTATCGCAGCCCTGGGTGAGACCTGCAGGAAAGACTCTTTCAGAACAGGGAAGGTCGATGAAAGACCCCCCTGAGCCACGGAATGGATTATGTCTCCTTCCCTCTCAGCGCACTGATAACCACATCAGCTTCAAGGACCCCCCCAGGGCCGGTGCAGGTGATGCTAGCTATCTCTCTCACTTACAATCATGAATCCTTGATGGCATTAACTGTATTTCACATGCATGTGAACGCCGAGCAGTCCAAGGAAGAGGAACAGATGGGGATAAAGGGGGGAATATGTTAGCGAGGAGGAAGTGGAAACAGGAGACCAATCAGCAGAAGCACAACAAAGCTAGGAATGCTAACCTTTGAAGGGCTAGCAGTTTGAGTGAGGAGGGAGAGTGGGGATCTGTGATAATAGCGCACACTTGATCACGCCATTACCTCGAATTAGGGATAATTAGCCTCGGTAAACTGGGCACGAAACACGCCTATGATGTTGGGCCCAGAAGGCATGCTGTGGTACCTTTTACGGCCCGGTGGCTGATTTGGGCGCGCAACTGCTGCTCACAGCACGGCGAGGAAGCGATAAAGAGAGTGGGCCCGGCTGGCTGGTAGGAAACTGGGAGTAATTATCAAAGAGAGCCTATAATCAAACATCCGAATCGCAAACACAGACTATAAAACCCCTTTGGCTTACATCCAGGAGTCGTTTTATCCAATTAGGTAAATGGC